>NC_141032.1:28012500-28312500 GCF_052040795.2 Danio rerio
CCGAGGTATAGCTGCAGGAACGCAGACCTCTACTGCAAATCTCATCATATAGCATGTTGTTAGGTCAAGCGGTCACAATGTAACCTCCTCACCTGATGTTTACGTTCATAATATTTATTTTATTTGCTTAATAATAACCTCATGTGGAACATCGGCATCTCATATCAGAGTCTGCTACTTTCCACTAGAGGTCGCATTTCGGTCACGGATACAAGCTTTAAGAGCCTTTCTGAATGAATGAATTAATGAAATATGCTCTTTTCCACCAAGGCAACCCAGGGTGCTGAAATATAATTGGCTAAAGTGGCAGTGGGTGAAGAAGCAAAACAAAGACAGCCGTTCCATAACTCACATTTTCAAAGCAGAATATCTGACTTTAGCATTGCCTTTTAGATAAACAAGAATATTCACTTAGCATGTTTCTTAAATATCTGCAAACATATTATGATATTTTTATGCTTAAGAAGAGTCAAACACTTACATACTGCACCTTTTATACTTTCAAACGGTTTGCTGCATTTATGAAGCACCCATGTCTTGAGGTAGTTCAGTATGAGGCGATTTACTTTCTTTGTGCGATTTGATTGGACAGGAATTGCAGGACTGATGTTTCTACTCATGTAATCCCCAAAGACAATAAAAATAAAGTATTGACTGAAGGTTAAAGGAAAATAATGGAGTATAAGTACAGATACAGCACTGAAAATGTACCTAAGGGAAAGTAAACGTCCACATTTTGAAACTACTCGGTAAATTACAATTGCTGAGAAAAACTAATTGGAGTAATTTAAGTATGTGTAATTTTCTACTACACCACTGTAAGTTACATAGTGATAAACTAATATAAATGCGTATTCAATAAGCTAATGCAGGTTTGGAGTGTGAGTAAATGTTGACAGAATGTTAAATGTTTTCCCATGTTTGTCTCCTTGTAGCAGAGCTTGCAGAACTGGAGAGTATCCGTAAGGCCCTTTCTTTCGGTCAGGAGCACAAGTCTTCCTCCTCTTCCTCGTGCAGTGGTGTTCAGAGCACAGAAATTGAGGGCCGGGAGAATGGAGACCTAAAAACCGTCCAGACTAAGAGGATGAGCCTCACTGACTTCTCATTCATCAAAGTGTTGGGCAAAGGCAGCTTCGGGAAGGTCAGTGTCTTTACTGATTTTTATTAATCAGCATTTGTACTGTTGGTTTTAGTTCAGTTCGGGGTCAGAAAAAAATAATAATATATTTTTTAAAATAAATTATGTGCTCAGTTAGTTTATTTGATTAAATAAATGTTATTACAGTTTAAGGCATTTTTTTCCAATTTGAATGATGGTAAAGCTGAATATTCAGCTGTGCGACATGCTATTTGATAAATAAATAATGATGCAATTACGATTAAACTGACTACCATTAACTTTAGTAAGCTGTGCTACATGATTGTATTAATTAACCCTTAACTGATACGCCACATTTTGAATTTACACTTGGTATCTTATTAGAGTTTAAGGCATTTTCCCTTTTAAATGATAGTAAAGTTACATTTTCAGCATTATTACTCCAGAAATTCTTCATCATGAAATCATGATGGTTGTGCTGCTTAATATTTTTATTGAATTGACTTTTTTTTTAATGAATACAAAGTTCTAAAGAATAGAACTGAAATTAATCTGAAATTGTATGTAGAATATTACATATTTACTGTCACTTTTAATAAATGTAATGAATTCCAGTTGAATAAAAGTAGTTTTACACCTTTTGAATGACATCTTTACCTTCGAGTGCTTCTTGATATTGTAGGTGATGCTGGCTGAGTTGAAAGGCACAGATGAAGTTTACGCTGTGAAAGTTTTGAAGAAAGATGTCATCCTTCAAGACGATGATGTTGACTGCACTTTGACTGAGAAACGCATTCTGGCCCTGGCTAGAAAGCATCCCTATCTAACCCAACTTTTCTGCTGCTTCCAGACAAAGGTAAAACAAAATCACTGAAACGTAACCAAACTCCATACTAAAAGTGTTAACATTCTTCTAATCAGATTAAAAGGACAGTTCAACCAAAATGAAAATATGCTGCCAAGTTTCTCACTCTGAAGGCTTTTGAGACAAAGCTGAGCATATTTAAAATAGTTTGAGTTATTTGACTTGATAAGTGTGAATCTGGAGCCATGGGTATTAAATGGGTAGTTTACCATAAAAGCAAAAATCTGTAATAATTTACCAAATCTCTACTTGTTTCCTAGTAGAGTTTTTGTGTGTGTGTGTGTGTGTGTGTGTGTGTGTGTGTGTGTGTGTGTGTGTGTGTGTGTGTGTGTGTGTGTGTGTTCTGTTGAACACAAAAGAAGATATTTTAAAGAATGTTGGACACCTGTAACCATTGACTTCTATAGTATGTGATTTTTTCCTACATAATATCTTATTTTGTGTTCAACGGGACAAAACACTAATACAGGTATGGAACATGACAAGTGTGAGTAAAAAAGGACTGCATTTTCATTCAGTTTTCATTCTTGTCTCTTGAATTAGGTTTTTTCTGTATAAGTTTTTGACCATAGTTTTAGCAAAACATCTTCTTTAATGTCCTGCTGAAGGGGGGGAAATGAAAATCTTAAGTAGCCTGAGGGCAAATAAGTTAAAAGTGAATTAGTATTTTTAAACTAATAGTGACGTCATGTGATAAATCGTTTTTTACAGTCCAGCAGGTGGCAGAGCTGCACATTATTGATGATCAGGAGTTCACTGATTAAAAACCGTTGTTGTCCAGGAGGTGGCAGTGTAGCTTCTTTAAGACAGATCACGCATGTTTATTCATGCATCACAATGTGGTTTTTAGGTGACAGTCAATTGAGTTGTTTGAAGCTGTATAAAGACAGAGAGAGAGAGAGAGCGAGGTGTCAAATGATGTTAAAAACTTTTTAAAATGGATAATTATCATAAAGCTTGCAACTTTAATAAAACAATAACTGGAAATGCCAAGTATGTTTACTTTAAACTGCTAATATTTTTATTTATTTATTTAACTTTTGCACAAAACTGTATCTTCAGATAGGGAAGGTGATCTGAAGTGAGACTTATTAAAGTCTCTGACATCCTTTTCTTTTTTCACTCTTTTATCTTCTGACACTTGGCCCCGTTGTTCTCTGTTTTACGCCATTGCTTATTTCCATCTCTTGTTCTGCTTGGTAGTGCTCGAGATCAACTCATTTATATTGAAGAAGCTAGTCAGTGCTTGGAGTACAGGTTGAATTTTTTTTCAAAAGTTTGGCGTCAGTAGAATTTTTAAATGTTTTAAAATAAGCTTCTCCTGCTCACCAAGGCTGCATTCATTTAATCACAAATACAGTACATATTGTTAAATGTTATTGCATTATAAAATAACTGTTCAAAATTAGTTTATAATTTAATTAAATAAATTTTCATGTGATTTTTTTTTTCAAGATGAATTTTCAGCTTCATTGCCAGTCTTCAGAGTAACATAATCTTTCTGAAATCACTCCAATATTTATTATTGTTTTTATTATTATTAAAATTATTATTATTATTATTATTATTATGACTAATGTAAAAATATTATTTGAAACTACCTTCAATAAGTAATAAATCTTTTTTTAAAATAATAAGTATTTAACAATTTACTTTTTTCTTACGTTTAAAAATTTCACAGTATGTCTGATAATTTTTTTTTTTGAAGAAAGTCTTATTTGTTTTATTTCAGCTAGAATAAAAGCAGTTTTTAATTTTTTAAAGGCCATTTTTAAGACAAAATTATTAGCCTCTTTAAGCTCTTTTTGTTTTCGATAGTCTACAGAACAAACAATCATTATACGATAACTAGCCTAATTACCCTAACCTGCCTAGTTAACCTATTTAACATAGTTAAGCCTTTTAATGTCACTTTAAGCTGTATAGAAGTGTCTTGAAAAATATCTAGTCAAATATTATTTACTGTCATTCATTCATTCATTCATTTTCTTGTCGGCTTAGTCCCTTTATTAATCCAGGGTCGCCACAGCGGAATGAACCGCCAACTTATCCAGCTAGTTTTTTACGCAGCGGATGCCCTTCCAGCCGCAACCCATCTTTGGAAAACATCCACACTTACATTCACTACGGACAATTTAGCCTACCCAATTCACCTGTACCACATGTCTTTGGACTGTGGGTGAAACCGTAGCACCCGGAGGAAACCCACGCGAAGGCAGGAAGAACATGCAAACTCCACACAGTAACACCAACTGAGCTGTGGTTCGAACCTGCGACCCATCCACCTTCTTGCTGTGAGGCGACAGCACTACCTACTGCGCCACTGCCTCGCCTACTGTCATCATGGCAAAGATTTTTAAAAAAATCAGTCATTAGAAATGAGTTATTAAAACTATTATGTTTAGAAATGTGTTGAAAAATCTGCTCTCTGCTCAACAGAAATTGGGGAAAAAATAAACAGGGGTGCTAATAAATCAGGGGGCTAATAATTCTGACTTCAACTGTATATAAAGAAATCAACAGACAAATGTCAGGGCTAGATTGAGGTGCAAATTGACAATCAATTAATGGAATACACTGCACAATGCTAAGTTAGTAGATTATTGCAGTATTTTTAAAAGGCTGAACTGCAACATTTCAACTGGAACTGGAAAACATGTTTTTACTTATTGGCTTTCCAAATGCAAGTAGCTGCTCTATAGTTAATGAAGAAAAATGGTATATGTCTAAAAATATCATAGTGGCACAATATGTGACCCTCATGGCTTATGCTGCACTGGTACACTGAAAAAAAAATGATTCAAAGATGATTACTTGCATTTACTATTTTTTTTAAGTTAAGTGGTTGTAAACTGTTTATTTGGGCTGAATTTAAACAAACAAATGAATTATTACAAATTATTTTTTTTAAATCAACACATAAATTGTTTGCAGCAATTTTGCAGATGTCTTTTATTTTAGTGTACATTTTTGGCAATAGCTAAAAATATATTGCATACAGTAGGTCAAAATGACCCTTTATGTCAAATATCAATAAAACATCAAGAAAAGATTATGATTTGCACATTTTTATGCTAAACATATTAAGATATTTAGATTTTTTTAAAACCTTTAGATTCCAGATTATCAAATACAGTAGCTGTCATTTATTCATTTTCCCCTGCCTTAGTCTCTATTTCAGGGATCACAACAAGAGAATGAACCACCAACTATTCCAGTGTATGTTTTATGTTTTAAGCAGATACCCATGCAGCTGCAACTTAGTATTGGGAAACACCCATACACACTCATTCACACACATACACTAAGCATTTATTTGACCCGTGGGGGAAACTGGAGCTCCCTGAGGAAACCCACGCAAGCATGTGGAGAACATGCAAACTCCACACAGAAATGCCAACTGGCTAAGGCTCTAACCAGTGATCTTCCTGCTGTAAGGCAACAGCACAAACCACTGAGCCACCATGCCATTCTTAAATAGTTGTATCTCATCAAAATATAGTCCTGTCCTAGCAAAGCATACTTTTTAACCATACAAACCAAGTTTGTTTAAGCAACTTTCAGATGATGTTTAATTTTCAAGTTCACAAACTTGACAGTTAGGATTGGTTTTGTGGTCCAGGGTAATATATGTGAAAAAAAATGTATTGAACAATACTCCAGTCTTCTTCGGGTGCTCCGATTTCTCCCACAGTCCAAAGATTATATGTAAATTGAATAAGCTAAATTGTAACTGTAGTGTATGTGTGTAAATGCAAGAATGTATGGGTGTTCCCCACTGTTGGGTTGTGGCTGGAAGGGCATCTGCTGCGTAAAACATATCCTGGATAAGTTAGCGGTTCATTCCGCTGTGGCGACCCCAGATTAATAAAGGGACTAAGCCAAAAAGAAAATGAATGAATAAATAAATACCCCAGTCTAATAGTCAAAATTGTTAATTTGTTTGGTAATTTCAAGAAATCACCACAAACTTTTGTACAAAACTGTATCTGCGAATAAGGAAGGGGATCTGAAGTGAGACTTGTTCTATTCTAACTGCGCTCATTAAAGTCTCTGACATCCTTTCGACTGGGGCTTTTATCGCTCTCATCTTCTGCCTCTTTGCCCCGTTCTTCTCTGTTTTGCACTTTCACTTCTTTCCGTCTCTTGTTCAGCTTCCCCTCCCATGGCCCAGTTACGCTCACAGTGATATCTAGTGTCCTCATTTCTCTTTTTCACTCTCCCCTCTCATTCGCCCTCATGTGAGAACACAGGACACTCACTGACTGAAAGCAACAAAGCGTTAGATGCAAAAAATGGATGGTTGCAGGCAATGGTAGAACAGGAAAGGGGCAGAAAGAAAAGGAAGACGTGATTTGGGGCGGGGAAGAGGAGTCATGTACTCTTTTTGAACTGCTGCTTCTGGTTTTAATCAGTTTTGGGATCGCAGCCATATTCTTATCCGCTGTAATTACGCTGCAGAAATGTAAATAACATTACACAACTGCTTCTGATGAGGCCTGTTGGGACCGCGGGCAAACATGCCTCTGCAGATAGAAAATACAAGAAAAGGGGCCGTGTTAAAAGACTGTGAGGAGGATTTTGGAAAATGGAAAAGTCTGAATGATTGCTTGGGAAAAAGAGAGAGAGACAGAAGGAAGGGGGGGTGGAGAGTTAGATCACGCTGGAGAATTTCCCTGGGACTTTAAACTTATTTGCAACATTAGATAATATAATTTTTTACCTAGAAGTAAAAGTTTGTGTTAATTTTCATATTATATTATATTATATTATATTATATTATATTATATTATTATATTATATTATATTATATTATATTATATTATATTATATTATATTATATTATATTATTTTATATTATATTATATTATATTATATTATATTATATTATATTATCCAATTATTCATTCATTCATTTTCTTTTCGGCTTAGTGCCTTTATTAATCCAGGGTCGCCACCGTGGAATGAACCACCAACTTATCCAGCATATGTTTTACACAGCAGATGACCTTCCAGCTACAACCCATCACTGTGAAACACCCATACACACTCATTAACACTCATACATTACGACAATTTTAGCTTACCCATTTCACCTATACCACGTCTTTGGACTGAGGGAAACCGGAGCACCCAGAGGAAACCCACGTGAACATGCAAACTCCACACAGAAATGCCAACTGACCCAGCCAAGGCTTGAGCCAGCAACCTTCTTGCTGTGAGGCAACAGCGCTACCTACCGCATTACCGCCTCGCCCTATATGTAATTAGTGCTGTTGTTATTTTTATTAATACTATTTATTTGTATTATTATTTTATATTTTATTATTATACTTTATTATTATTTTTATATATTATATGCTTATTATATAAGCCAATCATCACATACTCAGTTAATCATAATCACTGGTTGTTTGTGTCCCGCCCCAACCCACAAACACACACACGCCCTATAGAAAGAGAGGTCCTATGGCTAAGAGAGACACAGCTCACATTAAAAATGCTTCAGTGTTCTCATTTATAGTAATGTGCATTTTATTGTCAGTAATGGCAATGGCGATGTAGCGGGGGAAGCAATAATTTACTTGATACTGAATAAAATGTCACTGTTAGTAACGCCATTTAATTATAACATATCACTGATTTTATATTATATTATATTTTATTATATTATATTATATTATATTATATTATATTATAATTATAATAAACAAAGTCATTTTGACATACAGTGCTAAAATATTAAGGAAGGTTTTGTCTGAAGTCAGGAAGGATATAAAAAAATAGCAGAAAACAGAACAAATGGTTTGTGAGTGATGACATGAGTGAATATTCTATTAATATTACTTTCATTTTGATGAATCATTTTGCACAAATTCCCAACAGTCAGAAGAATGAAATAAGCGGAGAGTGAAAAAAATCTTCTGTTCTGACTTGTGGTTTGTTGTAGTTCTGGACAGTGTGACGTGAGTGTGTTCTTCATTCTCAGCTTAGGACAGACACGCATGAGGTCATTATCACTATCACTATCTCTAGCACTGTTACAACCCAGAAGCCTTCATGTGCTTTCATTCGTTACTCTGAAGCAATCTAGATCCAAGTAAGCTCAGATTTAGTGTCTGAAATTTGTCTTCTGGGTTGAAAATGACAGATTGTCTCAAACTATTTGCAAACAATTAGTGAGAGGAATTACCTTCTTTTTTTAATCCTCTTATTCAGTCACTAGGCATAGGCAAATCTATCTATCTATCTATCTATCTATCTATCTATCTATCTATCTATCTATCTATCTATCTATCTATCTATCTATCTGTCTGTCTGTCTGTCTGTCTGTCTGTCTGTCTGTCTGTCTGTCTGTCTGTCTGTCTGTCTGTCTGTCTGTCTGTCTGTCTGTCTGTCTGTCTGTCTGTCTGTCTGTCTGTCTGTCTGTCTGTCTATCTATCTATAATCTGTCTGTCTGTCTGTCCGTCTGTCCGTCAGTTTTTTTTTTTTAATTTCCTGACAAAAGTTTTGTCGTCAATCCCAGTTGTAAGAGTAACTAACTTGACTTCTAGTTGATAATTTGGAAAAGTAGCAGAAGGTAGAAATCGTGAGTTGAACTGCATGCCAATCATCACAAATACTGCAGAAGACCAATTGGAACCTGCAAGTATCCTAGATTCTCACAGAAATCAGTCAAGTTTAGTGTAGGAAAATTATGGATTGGGGTTACATTCAGTATGTGGGGTGTGCAAGAGATCTGCAGAGTGAATGGCAACATCAACATCCTGAGGTATGAAGGAGGAGGCACTGAAGATGAATCCAAAGAATCTTGATGAACTCTGGAAGTCCTGCAAGAATGCTTTAATTGCCATTCCTGATGACTTTATTAATAAGTTATTTGAGTCATGGCAGAGATGTATGGATGCAGTCCTCCAAGCTCATGGGAGTCATACACAATGTTATTTCTTTCCCCACTGCTCTTTGACTTTATATTCTATACTGTACATTACTTCTGTTAAGTGACAGGACTTTTGTCTAAACAAAATTTAGACTCTCATTAATTAAACTCTCATAAATAAAGTTCACGCCTTTCCCACTTTTAGGAATAAGTTTTGTTAGTCAACTTGAATACTGTATGTGCACACTACTCAACCAAAAAAAAATGTATTTGACACAGTAAATATACCAATTCTTATCATCTACAGCCCAAAGCTAACTTTAAAAATCCATTTATTCTAAAATCGAAATAGTAAAGGGAGTTTGTAAAATGAGAAATTAACTTTTTCACTCTGCTGCCACCTTTACAAAACATTACAGATTCAAGCTCTTAATCTTTATTCTTCATATAAAAGTAAACGCTTATGCAAGTTAAATTTAGACATTATGTTTGACACTCTATGGTAATGTTAAGATTTCTTAGGATAAGAGTATATAGGTGTTATAAATTTGAACTTTTTTGAGGGAAGCTTGTGGATGGAGGTCTTCAAAATCCCACCTATCTTCAATTACTGCTGTTTTGCAAGACTTGGAAAAACTCTTGTTTTTTTTTGCCATAGCAAGCAGCATTTTACTGAACTCTATTGATGTTTTGCTCACATATTCGTTCAATACATAGTCTTATCATGTTCGTGTTTCATGTTGAAAGAACAAGATGTTCATGTTGTAAAGGCCAGTAATGTGAACAACAGTCTTGTATTCACCTTATTATTTGCATACGAGCAGGTGCAGCCATTTGAATCTTTCACTTCCATTCATTTTTAGATGTTAAAAACAGCTTGTTTTGCTGCTTGATGTTGCAAACTGGCATTTTCCTATTATATTATTCTTCTTTGTTTGTATAATCATGCAAACACTTGTTTGTAGAGCACGTAGTTTGACCGTTTTCTGCTGTTCATTATTCCTAGTCATTTTTCCCAAAGATACCTGAATCGGAAGTTCTAAAAAAGTTGCAAAAATTATAGAGATTCCATAAAATCTTGCTGTTAAAAGCTCTTAAAGGTGTGTTTTTCTATCAAGAAAGATGTTATCTGCGTAGAGAAGTTACCATGGATTACACAACTTCAAATCGACAGGTATTGTGTCTGAAAACAGTAAAACAGGAATGGTGAGAGGATCCAGACTTGATGTACACCAACATTAATTATGATATATGGTCTAGAAGGGCAGCTGGTGATGCTATCGAGGAGCAGAGTGAGCCCACGGGGTTTGCTAGATGAGGTTGCGGGCCATTCTGACGATATCCTTCTTCAGGGTCAAAGAATATCATACGAGTTCAAAGTTCAGAGGAAATGTTCAAAGTTTAAAGCACTATAATTGACCCTTCACTAACAGACACGCCCTTCTTTGCTATTTTGCTACCAGCCTTTGCATTCCTGCTGTTTGTGTGCTCCCTTGGGAAAAATAAAACAATTACTGGAACAATAATCTTTTTTTTTTCAGCAGAAAGGTGTGGGGTATATGCATTTGAATAGAATAGTTAGGATGTGAATGTGGGTCAAAATGCCCTTATTGTGGGCTGCAGGGTAAAGCTAATGTACTGCATTATTTGTCGAATGAGACTGAGGAGAACAACAGGTGATTCACTAATGATGCCGTTTAGAGCTTTCTAGATTAAAATTATTCATCTAGATGTCACATTTAGTCGGTTCAACAAATGTGTCAGCAATTCACTTAAACAGCAGAAACAACATAATGTCCTCAGTCATTTTCGGTCATACAGATTAAAGTAAAGCATCATTCCAAACTGTCCTTTTTATTGGTGCATACTCACAATAACAATAAGACATTGGGCTTTATTGAAAGGTTATATAATTTTTTATTAGATAATGTTGACATTTTTTTAACATAAACAAACAATGTTTGTCTATTACTGTATTTATTCATATTTGTTAATGTTAGTTAGTTAGTTTGAAAATAAAGCCGTTGATTGTAAATTCTTTTAACCAACATTAATAGCGCGTAGCTATTCATTTATCTCTGGAGTAATATTAATTAATTACAAATACAGTTGTCAGAATTATTAGCCCCTCTAAATTATTAGCCCCCCAGTGACATTTAAATACTTAACTAGGTTATAGGTCAATGGCATGTTAGGGTAATTAGGCAAGTTATTGTATAATGATGGTTTGTTCTGTAGATTATCGAAAAATAGTCTGTTTGGACGGAACTGTCTGTATGTTTAGTGTGTCCACTGTCATATTGGAGTGATATAAACCCAACAAGTCTCTTTTTAAAGATTTCCTGATGTTAAAATAGGACCCGAATCCCAGTGATTTTGAGGCCTACTTCAACGTGACGTAGGAACGGTTTTCCACCGCCTACCGAATTGATTGACAGACTCCACGTTTCTATAATAACATGTATACACATGTCCACAGAACATTTATTGTGCAAATAAACAAGGATTAAAATATTTGTTCCAACTCCCTGTGATTTTTATAAGTTTTATAAGTTTAAAACATTGTTCAAACAGAGCATGTTTGTAATAAGGAAGGACAGTAAAACTGCTTTGTAATTCTTAACCGATATAATCACTATGGCCACATGGTCTTGGTATAATATGTGCGTGTGTTTACTGCAAACAGCATTTGTGTGAGACTCATCATTTCAGAAAGGCTTGAATAAACTCCACCACAAATACATCAAATAAACTTGCTTGGTATTTTTGACTAATGAGCTGTATTTTAGCTTCATCTGAGTCTGTCATTCTGTTTATCTGACTTAATGCATGATGAGAAGCAGACATGCACGTAAGCGCTGGGTGGGGAGAAGCAGCTCATTTTCATTTAAAGCTACAGGCTACAAAAACAGCTACACTGTATTCAGACACCAAAATGGTAAAGTTCTGAACAGGTGCCCTTCAAAAAAAAGTGTTAACTTTTGGATTGTAGTAATGCGTTAGTTAATGTTGAGCTATGGTTAGACAATGCTGTACAAGTATTGTTCATTCTTAGTTCATACATGCATTCCCTAACATTATCTATTGGAAGCTTATTGTCAAATTTGACCAAAAAGGTTATTTTTGAAATTTATGTTTTGATCAGAGTAGAGACATAACTTTGTTGTATTCACCATTCATTCATTTTCTTGTCGGCTTAGTTCCTTTATTAATCTGGGGTCGCCACAGCGGAATGAACCGCCAACTTATCCAGCAAGTTTTTACGCAGCGGATGCCCTTTCAGCCGCAACCCATCTCTGGGAAACATCCACACACACATTCACACAAACACTCGTACACTACAAACAATTTAGCCTACCCAATTCAGGGAGAACATGCAAACTCCACACAGAAACGCCAACTGAGCCGAGATTCGAACCAGCGACCTTCTTGCTGTGAGGCGACAGCACTACCTACTACGCCACTGCCTCGTCCGTTGTATTTACCAGCTCTTTTTAAGTCCAAATGATAATCAGCTTTAATGTATGGTTTGTTTTTGCCAGACAAAACAGAAGATTTCTCACATCCCAGTGATTTCAATGTAATTTTAGTACATTATGATTATTTTATTATTATTTAGCGTTTTAATTATTAAAATACTGTGACATTAAAAACAAAAAATGACATTCACTTATAAATGAGCAGTCACTTTACAAAAGTCTGCAGAGAATAAAAAAAAGATCCAGCTTTTTCTATGCAATTCAAGTATAATCTGAACTATATTTATAATTTCAGATCGCTATTCTTTAATTAAATTTATATATTTGCAAAATTAAACTTATATGTGAAGTTTTAGGACGTTGTGTGTTCACTGCCTTTCTACATATTTTAGTATTGTAGCTCTTGACATTTTTCCAAAGGAAGAAAAGGTCATTTGAGAATAATTTTCTTCCTCCTTTCTCTCTAAATTGCTATGTTTCTCACACTGGTTCCAGAGTTCATTATTAGTTGAATTTGCTTCGAATACTCTGAAAATGTTGTAGTGTGGCCAAACTTGAGCTCAGATCTCTGCGGAGCACAAAAACGTATCTCATTCCAGCATTTTGTCTCAACTGTTCTCCACTTTCTCCTGTTTTCATTTGTTAGACTGCAGTCTCAGAACATCTTTATTTCTTTAAATGGGAGTTCTTCTTATTCAAAGTCCTTATAAATTATTTTCATATAGACCTACTGTAAAAGGATGCACCCTTGTTTTGAAGGTCTGGATTTCTTTCCAGCCCCCTGATCATGATTCAATTTTGTAATAGATTTTTTGTCATTGAAAACTGTTATCACTTAATTTTTTCTGAATGCATCCAGCAGTTTATTAAGTTTTTTAAAAATATTTATTTGAAGATGTTTTGTATTTATAAGTTTGATGTAAAATAACATTATGAGATGCATATTACAAGTGCAATAGGAAATCTTGGAATATGCTAATATTAGCCTGATAGCATTGAAAGCTTACATTGCAAATCTCCATCAAAAGCCATGCCTCCTGAATGTATAAACACACATTAGACAACATCACTGTTACATCACATAACATTTACCATAGAGAAAACTTTATTGTACATTTTGTAATTACCATTACTAAAAAAAAAAACTTGAAAAAAAATTAAGTTGATGTTTGCCTCCCCTTCTCTGTCTTATCAGTATCCAAGTATCCATGACAATTTTTGTTTTTGTTATATATATATATTATATATATATATATATATATATATATATATATATATATATATATATATATATATATATATATATATATATATATATATATATATATATATATATATACCCCGAAATGGACACTTAGTCATTACTTACATTTTTTTATGCCACATGCCCCTCTTTTTAGACCTAATAAATAAATAAATAAATAAAGTAAAAAGAATTAACAACATATTCTTATTGAAATTGTAAATAATGGCAGATCAAACTTTATTATTATTTAAAAAAAAGGTCACTTGATACATTTTGTATATTTCAAATTTCTTGTTTTATTTACAAAACTCCTGACCTTGACTCATAGTTTTTGTATAGATGCATTTAATGTAGATATTGTGTTTCATATTAATCTGGTAATTGTGATTAATCACATTGGTGGATGTGTGTGCCTTTTCTTGATGATTCAGAGCAAACTGAGACGCTAGTAGAGTCTCATACACAAAGATATTACATTTTGGTTTGGTTTGTCAGAATGTTGCACTTGTGTGCTATTTTTTGTATGCATGGGTTGATGAGATTTTTTTGGAATGCTAATATATTATTGTGGTCAAGGTCAACTTTTTCCCAAGTTTATAAATAAGGATTTACTTTTTTCCATTAATTATCCCTTTAATCCCTCATTTCCATTCATAAAATGGCACAATAATTACATTATCTACAAAGAAATTTTCACCCTTAGAAGTATCCAGCACGGCTTTAAAGGGACAGTTCACCCAAAAATGAAAATGACCTCATCATTAAGGCCACAACTACACACAAAAATTGTTTACAGAAAACTTCCCATTCACATGAAAACACAAAAAAAAGCAGATATCACACTTTTATTCTGAGTTCACATCAAACAGTTTTGCGAGTAAATTGCATACAAGTCGATGCAAACTTGAGAACAGAGGCTGATTACTGTCCCGTGGTTTAGACTACATGGAATACAGCAATGTGTTTGCATGGATTGTGCAGAATTTACCTCATTTACACTCACACCTGCAGCTTCTTCATAATGGACGTCCAGTGTTCTCCAGCCCTCAGCGTCCAGATTGAAGCTCTGCACAAGAAGTTTGCCCAGAGGAGAAATGGTCGTGCCCAACTGAACCTGCTTCTCTTGAGATATTTTTTCCTTCACTTTAGTCATTGTTCCTTGCTACTGTCGCCACTATCTTGCTTGTTTTGGGACTTTTAGAGCTGAGCATTAATGGATTTGCTGTTCAGTGTCTACATTGTAAAAGTGCTATATAGGGGAATTGAATTGAATTAAATTAAATTAGCTTCTTCTGCATTTGGTGTGAACCCAGCCTTATTTTCAACCAGAATAGACCTGACCTACATTTCACTGCTGGTCATACTTTGTATTGCTATGTATGTGACAAATAAAACTTGACTTGACTTGAGAATAGAGAAAACAGCATGCGCGCTGTCGTAATGGCGCAGATACTCCGGTTGTATGGTCCACATGACCACACTGTACCCAGAGTTTAGGAAAATCTTTACCCTGGCTGGAGTTTTCTGAAAGTTTAGTTTTCATGTGTAGAAAACAATAAAACTGCATAGAAAAAAGATTGGTTTTGAAGATTCCTGTGTTTGTGTGGACAAGGCCTTACTCTCCCTCGTGTGGCTTTAAACCTTTATCCATTTTTTTGGATTCATTTTCCATTTCTTTCAAGAATTTTGGCTGCTGGGGCCATTTGTCATCTATTTTATTTAAAATATCTTCTTTAGTGTTCTTTTAAACACATGAAGGGGGAAAGAATTTACATTTTTGAGTGAACTAACCCTTAAATACTGCGGGAAGTACTGCGAGTTGTTGACATGTATATTTACATCCATAGGCTTTCGATAATGCAGATTACAGGTCTTATCATGCTTGTGTACTGTATGGCTGTTTTGTGTTTGCACTACCGGTTTGTCAGAAGCGTCCTGCACCTGCAGTCTTTAGAAAATAAGCCATTGAAAATGCCTTTCATAACACGTTATATAAGCACGGATGAGACTAAACAGACGTTTCCTTACGCCACCCGTCTGTTGCAGCATGACTGAGAACTGCCCAGCATAACACACACACACACACACACATTGTCATTTTGAGATGTAACGATACACAGCGTTTTCTGCATTCATGACACAATTCAAGAGGTTGTCTTGTGTTCAGTTTCAAACTGAAAAAAGTAGCGCTGGTTTTAACTAAATCAGTTTTGACTCTGCCTTCATATCTTCCAATCAGAGCCGCTGTTTTGTGGTTCAACCCAAACGGAAGAGACTATTTGTTCATTTCTAATTAGAGCCAGGAAATGTTTGTTCATATTGGATTTGGGCGGGCCTCCTTCATATTTCTTGGCACATTTACACAAACTATTTAAGCATCCTGTTTAAATTCCTCTACTCTGAATGAAGAACAAAATACACACAAGTAGGTTTTTGTACACTTACATAAGAGAACTTTCTTTGCCTGAAGTCACGGCTTAGAAACGCGTCATTCAAGGAATGTGAAGTGTGTCATTTCTGGTAGTACTTCATTGTGTAGGTTGAATTAAATATCACCCAGCACTTCACGTTTACAGTGATTTAACATATCTACGTCCTGATTGATTTAGTGTGCTATTTTTGTGATTATCTCCCTACATAATGCTTATGAAGTTTATGTTGGCACAAAACAGCAAGGCTCTTTCATGCTAAAGTGCTTTAAATCTAAGAGTTTGCTCAAACTCTAACAGCTTTCTGCTGGTTCTGCGTGGCTTGTGCGTCACAACAAAAGATCTCATGTTTACCCATTGATACACTTAAACATGCAAATTTATAAACTCACCAACTTGCTGAAGTATGCAAAAGTGTAAATGACAGCACCAGACCACTGCCAAATATTTGATGATGACACAGCAGTTTTATTATCAGGCATTTACAGTTTTTATTTACATTAAATTCTTGGGGAACACTTTAAAATAATGGTCCATTAGTTAATGTTAGTTCATGTATTTACTAACGTGAACAAAGTATTACATTTATTATGGCATTTATTTATGTTTGTTAACTTAAGTTAATGTGAAGTTAAATAATGGTAGTTAATGTTAATTCACAGTGCATTAACTAATGTTAACAAGCAAGTTTAAATTTTAATAATGCAGTAGTTTATGTTGAACTATGATTCTTAAATGCTTTGCAAGATTATTCATACTTAGTTAATTTTAATAAATACATTTACTGATAGACCATTATTTTAAATTATTAGCATTATTTGATTATTATTCAAAACAAAAATAAAATATTGCATATATCAAGAAAGAAGATCATTAAAAGAGGTTAAAAAGCCATTTATTAATGATTGAATAGCACATTATTATTGTTAGGGCACATGTCCCGAAGTGATTTGTTCAGCTAAAAATGCCAGTGTTCTTCTAAAAAAGCCCAGATGTGAGCACTTCTTGAACTTTTTAGGCTGGCAACGCCACAAAAACTAGCACCTACGAAACCCAACTGTGTTGTCACATCACGTAACATGTTGTCAGCCTCCTTTTTTACATTCACATTTACTTGTGATTAATATGCTTTCTGTGCATTTCAAATTACATTTGTAAATTGAATTCTATCTCATATTTGACCTATTATTAAACTTTTTTGATAGTTTTTTATTACTGATAAATGTTTTTATAAGCTTTTTTTATTATTTTGGGGAGGGGGATTAAGTGGTTTTTATATTAATAGCAAATCTATGGTAATTACACTTTAAATTCTGCAGGGTTTATTTACTGCAGCTTTCCTGGAATTTTTTTTTTTCTATGAATTGATTGCTAGTTTTATTGTAACGGCCCAATAAAAATGCATCTCGACTTCTGGATCATAAAGGATGTGGATAAAGAGAACAATGGAGTACGATAAAATGTGTACACCAAATATTTTTATCAATTTGCCCTTTTCTCAGAATCTGCATCCCAGATTTTCCTTATTATATTATTTCCTTATTATAGTTACATTACAATAAATACTTCCTGAAACATATTTTATTACCCGTGTTTATTGTGTCGTTTGGTAATTAAATAAGCACATTTAAACGATTGTCTACTGCCATGTGCAACACCGAACTGTTCATCAGGAAGAGTGTTGAAAGAGAAACTATACAATGCTCAGCATAGTTGAGTCCACAAAATTTAAAAAATCCATTTCTCAGTGAATATAGGCCATGTATTTTGGTGGATTTAAACAAAACAGATTTATTAAACAGATATATTTATTAAAATATTATATTTTTTCACCAAACATACTTGAAATTGAAAACTATAATTAAATTCAAGCAACATTTTGCCAAAATAAATTAAAAACTACAAAATTTCAACTAAATTTTTCAATTTTTTTGCTTCTTGATTTTTTCTCTTTTCTAAAATTGTATTCAATATTTTTTATAACATACAAATTTGTCTGTACTAGTTTTTGGACTGATATCGTAAGTTATTTTGTTAGATAAGCTCCAGATTTGGCTTCAGTACTGACTAATATGTACAAATATATTATTGTATAGCTTCCTATTAAAAAGTCTAAGTTTAAAAGAATTGTGAGGGGTATACTTACAGTATATATATATTCTGAGCACTGTCTGTTACTGAATGTTGAGTCATGTTCAATAAAAATTAAGTGTCTTTTTTGTTGTCTTTTTAATTCTCTCTAGGATCGCTTGTTCTTTGTTATGGAGTATGTGAACGGAGGAGACCTGATGTTTCAGATCCAGCGCTCACGGAAGTTCGATGAAGCTCGCTCTCGTTTTTATGCAGCTGAGGTCACTTCAGCACTGATGTTTCTGCATCAGCACGGCGTCATATACAGGTAAAACTTCACTCACATTCTGCTCTTACAAAAGGTGTGACTTATATTATAGCAGAATTTATTTTAATATTTTTTTTGTCCAAAGACGTAGAGGTGAATTTAATAAACTAGATTGGCCGTACTGTATGGGTGTGTGTGTAAATGATTGTGTATGGGTGTTTCCCAGTACTGGATTGTGGCCGGAAGGGCTGGAAACAATTTGTCCTTAAAGTCAATATTTAATCAATAATCAGTATAGGTATATTATTATATTTTAGATTCATTATATATTAATAAATAACTCAATAAATTATACATTCAATGTTTTTATATATTTACAATAAAGATATTATTTTATATTATTATTTTATTTTATTATTAATATTATTTTTACATACAAACAGCTCACTGCATTTTTAGCTAGGATATGTAACTTATGGTGGCACAGTGGGTAGCGCTCTCACCTTACAGAAAAATTGCCATAGGTTTGAGCCTCGGTTGAGTTAGCTGGCATTTCTATGTTCTCCCACGTTCACATGGGTTTCCTCCAGCTGCTCTGGTTTCCCCAACAGTCCAAAGGTATGCACAATAGGTGAATTGAATGAACTCAATTGGCCGTACTGTATGAGTGTGTGCGTTTAATGAGAATATGGGTGTTTCTCATTACTGGGTTGCGACTGGAAGGGCATTTGCTAGGTAAAACATATACTGGAATACTTGTTGGTTCATTCTTGGTGGTTCATTCCTCTGTGGTGACACCTGATACTAGGGGGACTAAGTCGAAGAAAAATTAATTATAATTATTAATATAATTCATTATATATTAATAAATAACGCTGTAATTGTTTTTTAAATATATATTTACGACAACAAAAACATTATCATTATTACTTATATTAATATTATTTTTGCATACAAATAGCTGACTGCATATTTAGCTAGGATATGTAAGCTCATTTACACAAACAATAATAAATATACATCTCACCTTCATAAAACAAATAAACAAATTATTATTATTATTATTATTATTATTATTATTATTATTATTATTATTATTATTATTATTAACATATAGCTTTATCTGTATTGTGAACTTTCATTTAAAAAAAGGTTTCATTAAAAAAAAAAAGCAATGGGAAAGCACACTTCATCCTAACAATCAATGTGTTTTATATGCAAATTAATTATTTTTTTATATGCAAATTAATATCACTAGTACAAGTGTTTTCAAAATTGACAAAATTAAAACATTTGTTACATTTTAGGGTGTCAATACAATTGTCACACTTTAAAGAAGCACACTAGTTTTCACCCTGAGACTTCAGTGTGGCTACAGCTCCCACAAAATGATGCCAGTCTTACCCGGGCATCATGCTGACTGGCACTCAGAGGCTTTAAATGCTTGTTTTTGTTCCAGGTCTGAGGTAGATGCTAATCCCATTTGACCCGGGAGACTTAGCAAAAGATCACGCCATTGTTAGCGTAGCATTTAGTATCAGTTTACCTCTCTCGATGAAGTCAAGTCCTCATTCAGGCCAGAGCAGATCTTTCTTTTTTTGTAGGCTCTCTGGAGACAGATGAAGATACACTGTACATTCTGTGCAGTTTTATATGAGAACAATAAGATAAAGAAACAACTGTGAAAAGTCTCAAAGGGCTAATCTTTTTTTAAGGGTCTCCACAAAGCTACAAAAGAAATGCCCTCATTTGTTTAACATTTCTGAAAATGTTTTATGCAATTTGTTCCATTTCAACCTTTTTAATTGACAGAAGTAGGGATGGAACGATAACTGATTTCAAGGTTCACCGCGTTTCGGAAAAGTCAAGGTTTTAAAACCGCTAAAATTATATGCTGTACTGCTCCTAAAGTGCATGTAAGATTTTTTAAATGTGTTTTTATGTGTTTTATTTGAATTATTTAGCCTGACATGTTTACTCTTATAAAATATTTTAAATCTTTCCTAAAAATAAAAAAAAATTATTTGAAAGCGGGCCGAAATTATTAGAACACTTGGCATGATTTAGAGTTTTCAGTGTTTCATCCTGAACAATACCCATGTAAAATGTCAAATATCTATATAAAACTCGCCATTAAGCTCTATAAACCATATAACAGAGCTGTCATAAGGAGATTTAGGTCATATACTTATGACCCTGTCTTTATATTTATATATATATATATATATATATATATATATATATATATATATATATATATATATATATATATATATATATATATATATATATAGGCATATATTTATGCCTTGCCTTGCCTAGGTCATATATTTAATAAAAACTAGCGAGGCCTATTTTACTGTCAATGTCACACAATCTTGTTCCTTCACAAAAGAACCCAAATTACTTGTGTAATCATTGTCAGGCTTGGGATACCATTAATGTTGATGTTCTCAAGAAATATATTGACACTTAATGCAGTATTTATGACTTTTATCTTATTTCCGTTTACTGTTACGTTCCTTTCATTTAGTTAAAACAAAAAATAATAGTTTTTGAACATTTATGAATCTAATAATCAATGTTTTTTCACACCCCTGCTATTTATACTCAAAAATAGTAATAGTATGCAAATTGAGAAGCAACAGCTTATAGATCATTTCAATGGAGCGATGTCAATGGCCCATGAACATTTCTTGCTTGTTGTCAAACTATTTCGTAACTAACAAGAGGCAATTTATTCATATCGTTAAAACAGCCGTCATAACATTATTTATCAATATGTGGACCTTTTTGGATTCTTGTAATCTATGGAAATTAAAAATGTAATACAGGAAATACTCACCATTGTTATTGCTTACACCTCTCAAAATAGTCTATTGACCTTATTCTAAAATGCGGAAGTGCGCCTGTTTTCGCGATTGTCTTAGAACTTCCGATTCAGTAGCCTATGGGAGAAATGACTAGGAATAATAAACGGCAGAAAACGGTCAAACTACTTGCTCTACAAACAAATGTTTGTATGACTATACAGACCAAGTAGAATAATATAATAAGATAATATCAAATTGCAGCATCAAGCAGCGTAATGAGCAGCTTTTAACATCAAAAAATGAATGGAAGTGAATGAGACCGGAAGTCTCAAGCCAAAAAGATTAAAATGGCAGCGCCCACTCGTCGGCAGAGAATAAGTTAAATAGAAGCTGCTGCAATATGCTGACTTCACTGATTGGTTATTTTATTTAGAAGGCGGGACTTAATGTGCACATTCTATGTAATAGGAGTGCAACAATACATCTCACATCTCCGTTTCACACTTAAATCAGTTGCAGATGCTTGCAAACACTTTAAACATTTATAATGCAATCGCAAGCAAAAAGATACACTTGCAGGCCGCAATGGGTCACATGCTCAGAGAAAAGCACAGAAAGCAATATTCCTTATCCGCAGCTCCAGTAGATACTGTAGTTCTGTCATAATCCTGCTCATTCCTGCTGAGTCCTGCAAGATACAAGAGGTCAAACTGCAAACGACCCCATTTGAAACCCATATCTTCCCCTTCCTCACTATGTTATCAGACTAAAAGTGCTTGCCATATCAATCTTCTGATGCTAATATTGATTCTTGTAGCTCCGGTAATGTTTGTCTGAGTTCACGCATGCAAGCGAGCTGTCAATGTCCATCTCTTTCTGCAGGTTTTGTCTCTTTTTTATTCAATCACAGATCAACATTAAGCTTGTTGGAATAGAACTGTACTGCAGTGTTTACATCAGCAATTTTTCCGCATGTGAGCCACTTTTAAAAACGACCACCTAATAAAAACTAAAGTCTAAAGTCTTAATTATTAATGAATTTAAAAATGCAAAACATATATTTATTCATAAACATATTGAGAATTTTGTATTTGTTCAAAATATATTGATGTACCTTGCATAACTGTAGGAACCCATACAATAGCCTACAATTTTTGTCATTACCTTACTCTCATGACTCTCTTCATTGCACTGAATGGAATCAGCCAGAGAAGCATAGTCCGGACAGTAGCTGCTGAAAGTCAGCATCAAGCACACTACTAAACGATCATCAGTCATGGTGGAACGATGTTTGGACTTAACCGCGCCAAACTTCGCTAATCTATAGTTTTGAGGCACTTAGTGAAGTTGATTACCCATGTGTCAGAAAAGGTCAAATATTAGACCGGCTGCCCTGAATGTCATTCAAGCGACAGATTTCAGTAAGGATGGATGATAGGTTGACGTCTGTTTTTTTTAATGCCATGCGATTTACATGCTACCTTTGTGATCAACGTTTTAGGCACCCCGGTTTACATTAATGCTGCCTGGATTATAGTAATAGAGTGACACTTTACAATAATGTGATATTAATGTAAGTTAATGCTATTTACTATGCATTTACGTATCACAGCATTTGTTCATGTTTGTAAACTTTTAATGGAAATAAAGTTCATGTTAAGTTTATGTCATCTCAGTAGTTCATATTAACTTGCAGTACATTAACTGACATTAAAAAGCATAAATCTGGATGTTTATAATGCATCAGTAAATGTTAATGAACTCTGATTAATAAATGATGTACAACAATGAAAAAAATGCTGGGTTCCACACAATTCCCAACACAAATCAATTAAGTTTAGTTAATTGTTTTTACAAATCTAAGTCGATTAAACTGAACCACCAAGAACGAAATTTCGGTGTTGCATTTTTTAACTCTAAATGTCGCTAATTAGCACAATCAATGAATTTTTTTAACATATCCCATAATTTCCAAAATATCAGCATCTACCAAATGGATGATATGTCGGTTTATGGTAAAAGTACCAGAGTTAATACATATACTATGAAAAAACTGAAAATACAAAGTGTAAGTCTATTTTATTTAAAAATAAATAAATAAAAATATTTTTGAAGTATGCCATAAAATATTACAGATTCTCATTTCAACATGTTTTCTTGTTTTGTTTTGTTTTGTTTTACAATAAAACCAAATTCAAGTGTAGTAACGCAACAGGATTACGTTCGTTTGATTTTCTTGTAAACCAACAATGGTGTGCAGCTCATTTTGAAATAGTACTTTGAACAAGCTGCATACATAATTTTCTGAATAAAGTATTGCTCATTATTACTTAATATTAGTATTAGTATTAGTAACTAAGATTATCAAATGCAAACATATTATAAAGTGTGACTAATAATAGCCTGATTTAAAGATTAAATGTTTGTTTTATATAATTGATGAGTTCTTGTTAATGTCATTGTACATGGGTAGAAAGTTTAAATGATAGATCTACTGTAGCATCAGGCAAGCAACGAGAAATGTAAGTGAATGTGGATGTATTAGTGGATTACAGCACTTTTTCTGAAGAATGATTGAGAAACCTCATTTGATACTAAATACCAATCCTTCTAAACATTTTCTCTTCATCTCCATTTTTATTTTTCTTGTGTGTCAAATTAGGGAGGATTTTATTTACAATTGGGATTTATGTGACTCCTATATCAATGATTCAATATGTAGGGGCTTTTTTATGTTCATTTAAACACTAAATAAAATTTTAAGCTGAAATCGTGGTCTTTGATGACTCAAAAAATAAATAAATAAATAAATAAAAAAACACAAGATAGGGTTTTTCTGAAAACGTAACCCTATATACTGTACATTTTTGGAGATTGCGAATTATGTAGCCAGTATGTACAGAATTAAAGTCAGAATTATTAGCCCCCCTTTGAATTTTCTATTTCTTTTTTAAATATTTCCGAAATGATGTTTAACAGCAAAAAAAATTTCCACAGTATGTCTGATAATATTTTTTCTTCTGGAGAAAGTCTCATTTGTTTTATTTCGTTTAGCATAAAAGCAGTTTTTAATTTTTTAAAATACATTTTAAGGACAAAATCAATACCCCCTTTAAGCTATATATTTTTTCGATAGTCTACAGAACAAACCATAGATATACAATAACTTGCCTAATTACCCTAACCTGCCTAGTTCACCTAATTAACTTAGTTAAGTCTTCAAATGTCACTTTAAGCTTTATGGAAGTGTTTTGAAAAATATCTGGTCAAATATTATTTACTGTCATCATGACAAAGATAAAATAAATCAGTTATTAGAAATGAGTTATTAAAGCTATTATGTTTATAAATGTGTTGAAAAAAATCTTCTCTCCATTAAACAGAAATTGGGGAAAAAATAAAGGGGGGCTATTAATTCAGGGGGGCTAATAATTCTGACTTCAACTGTATGTATGGCTGCATTTCGTCTTCAAAATGAACCTTACAGGGCGGTATGGTGCTGATCCTTTTCACACTTTCCAGCTGACTGCTTACCTTTGTACGGACAGCTTTCCTGCTGTTACCAGTTTGTCCAGTAGCTCGCCATGTATGTTGGCGATCTTGATATGCTGAAAGTAGCTGACCATGATGACGCACTTCTAGTATTGCGGAGAACTGTTCCAGAAAGTGGGTAAGACAAAAACAGAAGCCAAAAAATAAAATAACCCTGTGAGAATGTGATAAAATCTAAAAATGTGGTAATAACCGTGCTTTTAAAACACTGTCGGTTGGGTTTAAGAAAGTAGGTTGGCGGGTCAATCGGTGCTTTCAAAAACACTATTGGTTGGGTTTAGGGAAGGAGGAGGGTGGGTCAGTCAGTCAGTCAGTCCGTCAGTCAGTTGGTTTACATGAGAAGAGCAGGTGCAAATGGCACTTGCGAGAGAAATTTGAGATCTTAAAAAGCGTACACAGCGCCTTCATCTGCATTCGTAGATAGCAGAAAACGTACCTTCTGGCATGTATTTGCCGCTCTCCAGAAATGTTTATAGCGGTATGTTTTCAGAATAAGTCCGGGTTGGAGAAACAGCTCTTTTAATCACAGTCTTGACAAACTGTCCTGAGTGCATTCATGCCTGCCTGGGAATTTTAAAAATCATATCGTTGCTTATAAAATCTCATATAGAGGTATAAATTAAAAGAAATATTGTTCAGACTATGAGAAATACACAACTTTTGCTGCTTGTGTGAGCAATGATTTAACCAAACAAACCTTTTTTTGGAAACAGACAGTAATAAAGGCAACGATGGGGGAAGATGGGGTAGACTGTATCTCTTTGGTCTCTTGTGCAGGTCAATGCTTGTCCTCCATACAGACTTACACTCTGATTAGGATGGTAAACCATCCTGTTTCTCTGCTTCAGCTCTCTTTATTTTCCTGCATGTTTAGCTGAGGTTTTTTTTTTTTTTGGAGCAGAGCAGTGGAAGAGGCTTCTGCTGAAGTGATGAGGGACTCTATGGAAAAATCACTCTACACACAAAGGGAACACAGGAAGACATTTCAATAGGACCTAATTATGTGTGTACATGCACATGTGTGTGTTCATGCATTATGGCAAGTGTACGTGTGTATGTGTGATTGGAGTTCAAAGTAAGAGTGGTAGCCAAATAAGTTATAAGTTAACTTTATTGTAAGAGTGCTAACTTCTGCAGTAATATCCCCCCAAACCATAACACTTCCTTCTCCGCATTTGATTGATTGCTATATACACTTTGGGTTCAGTCTTTTCCCAAATTGTCCAAACCACATCACTCCTTTTTCACATTTGATTGATTTCTATACACATGTTGAGTTCAGTCTTTTCCCAAATTGACAATGAACATGCAAACAGCATTTGCAGTACACCACATGGTTCAAGTGGCACAATTTGTGTGGCACAGATTGGACATGGCTCCCATATGTCTAAGCAGGAAATTCACATGATTCCAACATATTCAGATCTACAGTAGTGCAAGACTTTGCAGTTGATCCATTATCCATTTAGATCACGACCTATTGTTTGGCAAGCACATGTTCACGTTGAATTCAGTTCAGTTCAATTAATGTTCATTTATATAGCACTTTTACAATGTAGATTGTGTCAAGCAGCTTAACATATAGTAGAAGTTCTAGTAAATTGAAAGTGTCAGTCCAGTTTTCAGAGTGTGGTTTAAATTTTACTGCTGGAAGTCCAAACACTGAAGAGCAAATCCATCAATGCGCAGCTTCACAAGTCCCAAACCAAGCAAGACAATGGAGACAGTCGCAAGGAACAAACTTCACCAATTGATGAAAGTGAAGGACAAAAAAAAGAAAAAACTCGAGAGAAACCAAGCTCAATTGGGCACAACTATTTCTCCTCTGGCCAGTCTTTCTGTGTGAAACTGCAGTCTAGGTGCCAGAGGCTAGAGAACCCTGGACGTCCATCGTTGAGAATCGCAGGTGTGAGTAGGTCACTGGCAGGTGATCAGGCTGGCCCATTTGATCAATGCGAAGACTAGCATTAGAGGAACAACAGCAGAGGAACAACAGAATTCGAAAAGCATCCCACATCATTTAAATTGCATGCACGGAAGCATTTTGGGTTCCTTGTAATATCTTTTAATGATGGAAGACAAGTTGCGGACAAAACAAGATATTCCACCTATTGTATCTCAGAAGCTCCATAAATCTCCAACATAATTATA
This sequence comes from Danio rerio, assembly GCF_052040795.2. Lineage (NCBI taxonomy): Eukaryota > Metazoa > Chordata > Actinopteri > Cypriniformes > Danionidae > Danio > Danio rerio. The sequence continues at coordinate 28,039,353 of NC_141032.1, forward strand.
GTGGCTTCCCAAATGCACACTAACTCGATACAATATTCTGGAAACTCATTTGTCAGGAATATGCACTCAAACTATTTATGTTAAACTTTCTGCTAGATAAAGATTTACTGGTGCCAATGGCTAGACATGAACAAACAATTTGAAATGCCTTGCATTTATTTAGGTTTATTTACATATTCCGCTGATAATACAAGTTCATGAAAACTTCACTAGATTAATCACAAAAATAAGCAAAGAAACAAATATGTGAAAATAAAACAGTTTCAGATATTACATGCAGCAGCGCTCATTAATGTCAATTCCAGAACAGGGGATCAATCAGAAGTATTTGAAAGCAGAACAAGGGTCATGCTTCTGTTTACAAAAACAAGTTGGCAGGACAACTACAAGATGGAGTGCTGCATCTCACGTTGTCAAATGCAAAGATGCAATCTTTGTGAATGGCTGCTAATTCTGAGTTCAGACTGCATGGTTTTAGCCCCGATGTTGACTTGCTGACAGGTTTTGAGAAATCACCAACAAATGCCTGAAATCACAGGCAAATTGGTGCTAGCTGACGTGAGAAACAATCACACAGTGTGAAAGACACAATCTGAGAGAATCGCCGATGACATGTGAGATATTTGGCATGTTAAATACCTGGGGGCTATTCCATAAACCAAGCTTACAGAAAAAGCCAGGCTTATTTTGGTTAGTCAGGTTTATTAATGGCTGATTCGGTTTTATAAATCAAATTTACGATAGTTCAAACTTAGTTACCCTGGCAACTTATGCTGGAAAACTAGCCTGGTCCGGGGCAGGCTAACTCTCAGGCTAAGCCTTAAGTTCAAGCTTAATCAAAGTAATGTTAACATTCACCTGCCAAAATCTGATGCCATTTAAATTCATTTAACCTCTTAATAATGATTTAAACTTTATAGTCACTTAATAGCAAAAAAAAAAAGTCTAGTATATATATATATATATATATATATATATATATATATATATATATATATATATATATATATATATATATATATATATATATATATATATTCCAAACTTTGCATTGGTACTAAATAATCTAATGTATATGCACAAACATATTATTGTAAAGCATCCTGTAGAAAATAATGAATTAAAAGAGAAATCTGCGAAGGGGGCTCTTAGCTCTCTCTCTCTCTCTCTTTTTTCACTCTCTCTCTCTCTCTCACTCTCTTTCTCTCTCTCTCGATATATATATATATATATATATATATATATATATATATATATATATATATATATATATATATATATATATATATATAAAACACTCATTCACATTCCTACACTACGGGCAATTTAGCTTATTCGACTCACCTATAGCGCATGCTGCATGTCTTTGGATTTGGGAGAAACCGGAGCACCTGGAGGAAACCCACGCGAGCACGGGGGTAAGAAGGACACTGACTAATATAAAGAAGAAGACTACATTTCTTAAATAATGACTTTAAAGCTATAAAATGAGTGGAATAATCAGGAGATAATCCGTGCTGTGCAGCAGCGTCACTTTAATGTAAAGATATATTTCCACGGCTTGCGGGAAACAAGTGGCAAAGGCAAAGCAACGATTTGCAGCAGATTCAGGAGCAAATTAAAAATCCCACCGCTTGTGTGTGCACGGCTTTTTGTTTATTTTAAACCTATGTGCTTACATTTAATACATTTTGTATGTTATAGTGAGCCTGCAATGCATTAAAACTTTTCCTTTCAAGCAACAATTGGCAGTAAGTGCAAATCCTCTCTCTCACGCACATGCGCGCGGTCAAGCACAATTACTATGTATTATAACAAATATTTAATTTCATGTAAATAGGCAAAAATAATAGCATATATTTAAAAATATATTGCTACAAATATAGCCTATTGAACAATCTGCAGTTTCGCGGGTCACCCGCTGTAAACAGATGTGTCTCATTTCAGAGCTCTTTCAGTTCTCTAAGTTGCCATTGTAGCACACAACATAATCGATGTATCTATGCTCGGCTTTTAAGGTTTCATGACAGAAACGTGCACGAGCAGTTATCTAGATTATTTAAACTGAACTCAGACTAGTTAGATCAAATGATCTTCAACTTGCTGTTATGAACCCAATTTAAGCTTGGACGTTTAGTTCAGCTCGTTTAAGTCAGGCTTTTCACATTAATCCCCGCTTTTCTTAACCACTTTTATGAAATAGCCCCCTGGTGATTCAAATCATGCCGTGTGAAATGTGTTCTGATTGAAAATAACAGTGGCGATTACCTACAGCCAATGAGAGAGCAGCATCCACTAGTGTGGGTATCTGTAGGCCAGTGGGAGGTTGGAGAAGAATTTAAAAGCGCTCATTTTCGGTCTATTTAGACCCAAGAAATGAAGAAAAAAATTATGAAAATTTGTCAGCAGCACCCATGTTCGTTAGACATGTCATCTGAGGAATATCACACCTGGGTCAAAAAAGAAAAAAAATTAAGAGAAATTGCTAAATCTGTTAAAAAGCCAGGTGAGCAAAATAAGTAAATTTTCTACCCCACTTAAAGGCTTCTATCTCATTATGTAGTTAATAACAAAATATACACTGTGACCTCACTTTGTTTCCATGTCACTTCTTGCTTGTGTTTGGTTGTGAGACGTAGTTTGTGGACCGAGACGAAGTTGTCTGTGATTCTCCTATTGTAAAGTGTGAAAACATCTGTTACGTGACTACTTTAAAAATCGTGCAGTCTGAACTCGGCATGAGCACTGCTGACTGCATCTGGACTGAATGTTTTATTGTGTTTGTGCTTGAACTGAATCAGGAGTCCTGTACCATGGCAGTTTGGGATGAATACAAATACAGTTATCTCTAGTAGTTGCTTTTAGTAGACATCTCTGTACTGTGCCATGGCTGTAATCCAGCTTGTGATTGCTATTGGCTCTTGTCATGTTAAGTGCTTGCCACTAAAATCCCTCCAACATCCATGGTTGCTGTCAAAAATAGATTGGTTACATAAATGTGGGCTGTTCTGCCCTTATGTCGGAACAGACCCTCACAAAAAGAGTTGTGCTTGGCTGATCCCAGCAACCAAATCTTGACATTTTTTGCCAATCAACCATCAAAGAGCAGGCCTGCTTGGCTCTAGTCTGCTCTTTTTGTCTTGCTGGTAAAGCTTTATTGAATTGTTGATACATAAACAAGAACGATGTGGGGAAGGCGGTTAAATCAGTAATACTTTAAATCTGTAATTAACTGTTTTGTTGTTGTTTTAGTATACTTTGTACTTTGTCATTGCAGTATTTTTGTGAAACGGTAATGAAAAATGTTACATTAAATTAGAGTTTACTTAGTCATTTGTCTTTGCAAATTAGTAATAATATATATAAATATATATTTGTATTATAAATTTGATTCTTGCCCAAATTAATTTATTTAAGTTGCATTTGCTTCTTCTGTAGCATTGTCTTCACTGACACTTTTTTAATCCATTAAATGCAAATCTTTGCAAAATTAATAATTTCTTAACAAAAAAAAACAGTCATTTAAACTTCTTTAGCTCTAAAACTCTGTGCAACTCTTGATGATCTTTCTTTCAAATGCATGCCATTTTTAATCACTCCAACAGCATCATAAAAAGTAATAGCTTGTGTTCCAGTACGATAGACAGGTTTTACAAGAGTTCTGTGGATCTTTATCTCTGCAGTGTGTAAATAGATGCGAACCTGAAGTGTGTGTTTGTGCGTCTACTGAACCACACCCTGGCTTCTGTATTCCTCAATATACACATATAAATACACGCACAGGGTCATCAAGAAGGCATTATAGTCAAAACTGTCATGCTCCAGCACCCTTACCATTCCTCTCACATTAAAGATGATATCTGTTAGACAGAGCATGAAAGGAATTTATTAGCAGTACATATCAGTCATTCAACTATGGGAATCCTGTTAGACTGTGTGTCTTCTAAATTCTCAGAAATAAAGGTACTTTTTCAGAGGGCACATATTTAGACCTAAAGGGTCAGTATTATTACCTCAAGGCTACCTAAAAATTTCAAGAGATGCACTTTTGCATGCTAGATACTGATGCTTTGAAGTAGCAATGTGGATTCTTTGGGTACTAATGTGTATCTTGTGAAAAGGAAAGGCAGCACGCAAGTGACAACCTTGTACCTTTATTTCTGACAGTGTACCTTAAAGATGGTGGCTTTGATAACAAATGGCTTTACACATTCTTACAAGAGCCAGAGCCTCTTCTATTCTCAGGTGAATAGAGTAGTACACTGATATAAGACTCCTCTATGGCTCATTAACTGCAATCTGAGGCAGGCACAGATCTCAGAGAGACGAGCCATGCTCTGATACGTCTGATGTATTGCAGCATCCTTTATCAGTGAAATCTACCTAAATGCTCCTGTTAGAATGACATGGTATGTAGTGTACAGTAAAATATGGATAAATTATTGAGGAAACCTACACTGTAAAAAATATATGATCATTTAGTCATGACAGCTTATGTTTTAGTTCATTGTAATTTATTAAACTAAGTTAATCGTGTTCTAACTTAATTATATAAGTTAGGCAAGCTGTTTTAAGTCAGTCTAACATAATATAAGTTCAATGGACTCATAAGGTTAATTTGATTCAGCTTAAAAGTTTAAGCCAACCAGGGTTTTTTACAGTGTACAGGTAAAATGTTTTACAATATTAAAACTTAATTATTTATCGTATTTACATGTGTTAAAATGAAAAATATACCATATAGTCTAGTAAACAGCAAAAATTAATAAATGTGTGAGGACAAAAAAAGTATGCTAGCATGCAAGTTTTAAAAGATGTAGAATAGGGCAGTACAAACTTTTTTCATATAAATGATCATCTACAGGATGTTTAAATTATGCATTGCAGGTTATAGTGATATCTGTTAAGTATCTAGAAATAAATGGCTATAGCTGAGGTGTCTTAAACATGGTCATAATAAGCTGAAAATATGTACTCTTTAAGGACTAAGTGATGTTGGGTAACACTTTATTTTGATGACCAGCTTTAGGCATTGCCTTGACTATAATTTACTTGTCAACATGTCAGCTCAGAGCCATTAGAGTATTTGGAGATTTAGTTTAATATCTGTTAATACTTTATTTTGATAGTTTTCCAACTGACATTTTACTGACTGTTCGTAACTTTGCAAGCACATGCAAAGCTATTTTAGTAATCCACAGTACAATACTCTGATGACTAGTAGTTGACATGTAGTAGCAAAGGAATTTAAAGTCAACAGAAAGTCAAATTAAAGTGTAGCCATTGCTTTTGTTAGAAACATAAGTGCCTATGAGTACAAGTATTCATTTTCATAATGCTTCCATTTAAATATAGTATTAATAAATCAAACTTATTAGCTTTTAAAATGATATACTAATATGCATTAAGTAACGCTACACAATAAGGTTTCATTTGCTCGCATTTTATCAATATATGACTATTAATAATCATTACGTTATCATTACATTATCATTACATTATAACTATCAATAATTATTATTTCAACATTTTTAAATTAATAATTTATGTCAATTAAAGGTGCAGGTGATTGTCTTCAGAAACATTTGTTGTTGTACTGGTTGAAAGTCTCTTCACATTCTAATAGTAATGATTAAAGTAAATGATCTAAATGCATTTATATGTATTTTTATGTTCTGAGTGATGTATAAGATGAACATCTTATGCATTACTCAGAACATAAAAATACATCTGTTCGTCCAATTAAAATTGTTGGGTCGATAATTCCCATAATTCTAATAAGTAGCCCAAACTGTCTGTCAACAAATGTAGTTTGTAAAACAGCGCACCTCCAATGTTTGTGCTTGCACGCACACAGTGATCACATGGACATGAGTGACGGCGAAAAGAACCCATGCTGAATCCAAACTTTTTAAAATCCTATATCAATATTGGGGTTACTTTTGCATGCTGGAGGAAGGATGACACCATGGCTGAAGTATTTCTTTTAGACAGGTAATGTTATGTTTAAAAACTATAAAACAGCTGATCGTGTTGTTTTTAGTGGGTTATATGCACAGAAGTGTTGTTCAGCTACTGAAATATTCCGACGAAAGATTGATGTGACTTTTCAGTTTCATAAGCTCCGTTTTACAGCATCAATAATGTAGATTTTTATTTAGTTTAACAGCAAAACATCATTAAATATCGCTATTCCGCCTAGCCTGCTTTACTAAACTGAAGTTGGCTTTATATTCACATTGGTTAATTTTTGAACAATATCAACCTGTGATACGCTCCCTATATTGTTTACCATGCTACTCTGAATATTCGGTCTGAAATAGCATGTCAGTATGGCTTAGTAATAAGCGTAATTCCTGCATGCCGCCGGCCAACAACTAAGCATACAGTAATCGCTTTAGGACTAGTCTCTCAAAGTGTGTGAGAGAGAGACCAGTGATCCTTGCATGTATGAAATCTTGCACATCATGACGGGTTTTGCTTGTTAACTACACAACTGAAAATGTGCTAGATATAAATACCGTTTTTTGTTCAGAATTGTAGTATTGTAAAGTACTATAAAGTTTTATCACTAGCGAATGACGTGATCTAGTGGTTCTCTGTCATCTTTAATGTACGCGTTGTGATTTCAGGAGGCTTAGCTTTGGGCGGCAGGGAAGGGGCTACGTTTCAGACATATTATGCTAACCGGTTAGCATTTGAGCAGATCATCTACTGCACCTTTAACATTCTGGACTAGAGCTAACATGAACTAACAACAAACTGCTTTTTTTATTAGTCATACTGAAATATATATTGAAGATACCAAATGGAAGCTGTTTCTGCATTTTATAGTTAAAAAAGATGAATACATGTTGTAGCAAATGCATTGTTCTTCATTAGTGGATGAACCGACTAATGTTAAAGGGGCAGTTCACCTAAAAATACAAATTTACTCTCCCTTAAGTCATTCCAAACCTTTTCCAAACCAATATCTAGTAAACATGAACATTAGTCATAACGTGTTATTTTGTGAATTATTTCTTTAACTAATTAAACCAGATTGCAAAGGAATGCTGATAAATCTTTACTCCAGTTAATTATACCCTTTCTGAAGCATCACTATGACTTGTTTTGCTCATGTGCTTAACTTAAAATGGTATTCATGTGAAACCAAGCCTTATGAAACCAGCAATGATGTCATTTTTGTGGCGCACAACCAAGTGAACTTAAAAATACATGAGACTTTCAGCATGCAGTCGCCAGGCTAAACCAGGTCTCTTTTTTTTATAATGTTGCGTCTTGCCTTTTTTATTTTGCTCCGACACACCAGGAAAACAGGATTTATCAGGCATGACAATCAGATTATCTCCTCTGAACATTCTTGCATGTGTTCAGGTTCCAGCCAGTTTGTCTAGTAACACACATCCAGAGAAATACCCTGCTCTTTAAGACATCGCTGTTTGCTATAATAAATAAATTGCAGGTTTTCTTACCATCTGAACCCATGCACTTAAGCACTTGACTAACAAAGTTGGCATGTCTTATATGTTAGTCGACCATGTGACCTCTGCTAAGTGTGCTTAATGAGAGAGAAGTCTTTTGACACTGAGTTCTCTCAGCCAGATTTCGCTGTCTGTGTCCCGGCTGACTTGTACGTGTCTCATTCTTTAACCTTTAAAATGGCAATACAGAATCTCCACCCTGTTGATGTGTACTGTTTCTGTGGAACAGAGCACAAACATCTCCCTGTGCAAAACAAACTAGCTGCACTGAGGCAAATCATCGCAATCACTGCCATTCAGATTTTATCATGGTGTACAATCCTGCCAAGTTGCTCGGCTTGAGCCACAGTGAGTCTTCTGTAACATTCTAAGTTATAGATGATACTTATGTGTCCTCTAGGTTGTTAAATAGTTATAATAAGAATTAAGCAAACAAAAAACAAAAACAAAAAATGAATGAAAATAAAAACAAGCAAAATCCGCATATTTACAATTAATTTTGAAGGATCATGTGATGCTGAAGACTAGAATTTTATTTGTTTGATGCTGAAAATTCTACTTTGTCATCACATGAATTAAATTACAGTACATTTTAAAATACTTTGTAGATCAATATTAGATGACAACTTACAATTTCCTAAATTTCTAAACAAAAATGGTCACTGCTTACTCCTGTTTGAAGTTAACATACCCGAATAGACAAGATAGTTGCATATACTGTAGGGCTGTGAAATATGGCAATATGTATCGTACGGACAAATAAAATAAATGTGTCATAATTTAAATGAGTGCAATATTACACGTCATTATTGGGGCTGCAGACAGAAACAGGAGTAACAGCATCTTGCGAATGTTGCAGTCTTGAAAGTTTTTTTTTGGGGGGGGGGTGCATTTTTTGCTATTTTTTTATTTAAATGTTGGTCCTGTAATCATTAGTTTTTGAAAATTGTATTATTTATATTTTATTTATATTTATTTTACATTTCTATATTTTTAGTCAAACATTTGCCCTAAATCACATTTAATTGAGTACATTTTTCAGTATGTACTTTAAATTTTAAGAGGAGCACATGATATTATTGATCACGGGCTGGCCTCTCATCCATAATCAGCAATAATCCAATCAGATTGATTCAAGTTTACAACATATTAACCGAATACGCCCTACTACCTTATTTTCATTTTCATTTTCATTACCCCATCTCCTCCCTTTCCTACCTCATCTTGAATACTTTATATGCTTATTGACCAGGCGGAACCCCCGGGGTCAATTATCTCCAAGCTCAGGGTTATCTCCAGGGACATCATGCCAAACCTGCTAGTGTGAACATGTGGTCAGTACATAAAAACTATTCACTGATTTAATTTACAGAAAATGTAATATATTGCGATATACATATATCGTTGTCAGGATATGAAATATGTGATATGTGAATCCAAAATAAAACAAAAAGTGCTCAGGGGTATTTTAATTAATGTGTCAGTGTCTTTGGGTAAGGGATTCATCAGAATAAACCGCAAAAATAAGTCCAAGTCACTTGAAAAATGGGGAAAAATATTTAAAAGCCTTTATTGATAAGGCTAATTCTTAAAACGTGGGGAAAAAATATTATAAAGTCTTTATTATCATGGCTATTTCTTAAAATTGTGCTTACGTGTTTTAGCAAACACTTGCCTACATGAAAGGGAAGCAGAGATCAGGTACGTCTGGAGTTTCTTTTGGACACTATAAGGTCTCTTGAGTCATGACTTAACTTAACAATAATAAAATAATGTATTGAACATACAGTAGGCCAACTCAACAACCATTATTAATTAAGCATTGAGAGAGAAAAAAATTTGTAAATAGAATACAAAATATAAGTGTTATACAACATATTTCCCAAATAATACAACGTAAATGAACTGTAAATAGAAAACAATAGAAAATATGTAAGCAGATAAACTAGTATAGTTTACAAATAAGTGCACATAAACATACATGTACATATACATATATCAACAATATGTAATGAAAATCTATACAGTATATAAAGAGGAAAAAAAATTACAAAAAAGGAAGAAATCTAATTTGCCATTTAAGCCTGGAAGTCTAGCCGCTTTTAATGTATAAATCCAAAAGGATTTTTTTTTTTATGGAATAGCCATGTCATTAAAGGCTTTGTAATATTTGTATTTTTCGAGTGCCTAAGACTTATTTTTGCTGTGTATGTGATATGTGATTTTACATACTGACCTGTAGATATGTGATTTTTGCCATGTCACCCTAGTTGCATACTGTATATTCTAAAGAAAGTATAAAAATCTTAAATAAGAATAATAACACTGATAAAATGAGAGAACCCTTTCTGAATCCTCACAGTTATTGGTGTTAATTTGACATTATCTGGTAGTTATTAACTGAAAAACTTTCTAAAGCTTCCAGTTTTCTGCAAAGATTGTTTTTTCAAGAAGGTGAGCAGTTCTAAAGTGACTGAAACCCTCTGACAGCAGGTTCATAAAGGGCAAAAGATGAACCCTTCGACCATAGCAAGAGAATATTTTAATTACGTATGTTTTTACTTTTAGAATATTGCATATTTAATAATATCACAAACTCTAAATGAAGACAGGATGATATGGAGCATTGATTCAACGCTTATTGCTGTCCAGTTCAGCTCTGAACAGGGAAGGATCTGTATCTCATCTTACAGTATCTTAAGGTTTAAGAACATTTAAACTAAAAGCCCTGCACGGACTAAAACTTCCTCAACAAAAAGAATCCAAAGTTCATACTTACCTACATATTAAGTATGTTGAGTTAGTAAGGGTGGAGGTGAAGTGTCATGGTTTGGTGGAGTTCTCTGCAGCAGGCATTGATTCTTGTGAAGCTACAGTACATGGAAAAGTGAATATGAATATTTATAAGAAGCTTCTTCAGCAATATGTGGTTCCTTCCCTGTACTCAGTCAGCTGGTAAATTAGATGCAGGACAATGAGTCCTGTCACACGGTAAAACAAGTTTCTAGAAGCTGAAAACATAAAAATAATGAAATGGCAGTGCAGAGTACTGACCTAACCCTGAATGTCCCTTGAGAGAGGGAAGATGTCTTGTGAGAGACTTAATATCCTGTAAGAGACTGTTAGAGATTAGTTATGTCCTGTCTAATTTCAATCTCCACTGTATACAGGTTTTCTGATGAAATAAATCAAACTGTAATAACATGTCACAGTATTACTGTCTTCTTGCATTCCTGCAATAAATATTAAGCTCTAGCTCATAAGGTTTGTACTGGCTCAGCAAAACTTTGTAAGTAAAAAAACTGAAAAGAAAAACTGAATGCTTTACTAGCGAGAAAACAGTTAATCAGACCATCTGTGGCGCGAGGTTAAAGAACAAGCCTCCTCCATTTGGCCTCTTTACTTTCTCTTTATTTTACTTTTACACTTTATTTCTTTACTTTCGTAGATAACGAAACAGCGTTGTACGCCCTCCACTCAAGACATCCATTAGCCTACAAATTTAATTTTGTAATTTTGTTTGTTAACCGCAAAGATTTGTTTCAAAACTATTTCTAAATTCAGTTCTAATTTCCAGCAAACAAATAAATGAACAATAATATTAAAGTGTGATTAAAAAACTTATAAGTTATAAGTTATATGCAAACACACATGCTATGCTCCATATGGTCCAAAACCCAACAGGTGGACAAATGTAAGCATGTTTTTATTAAAACAAATATAATTATGCATATAATAAATAATACTGCTAATAATAATAACATTACACAATAATGTACAAGAATATACAAGAATAAACTGAAAAAGCCCCGGAGATGAAGAAGGCATGGATGCAGTGGTTTTTATATTTATGTAGAAAATAAAAAAATTTGTGATATTTTAATCCTTTATTTCTTTTTTATTTGTAAAGATATTTGCATGTTGTACATCCTGTGTGTATTAAGCAGTATGTATGTGTTTGAGTACAACTAACACGGTCTGCCCTGGACTTTCAGCTTTCAGCTGGTAAATGTCTATTTCAGTTCCTCAAAATAGCAACGCGACAACAATGTGCTTCAAAACAATTCTTTTCTAGACTGGCACGCCAATGAGTCCACAATGAATTTGCTGTTTAAACATTGTGGCGCAAAACGTAAAAATAAGGATTGCGTTGGTGTGAAAATAGCAACAAATAGTGCCAAAAACGACTTGCACCTTATTGCGCCAGGTGTATGATAGGGCCCATAGTGTATAACACCTCACTGTTCTTGTTTACTCACTACTGTACTTGTTAATCCATCATTTGATCACAATACAGTCATGAGTCCCATAAACTCTTTCATGCTCATGGGGATTTTTTTTCTTCCTTCGAAGAAGAGAAAAAAATAACCAGGGCTCAGATCAAAAATGTCACAGAAAGTAACCACAGTGTCACATTTACACCTCTGTTTTAAATGTGGGTTGAAAGTCATTGTACTTAAATGTTTATTTTCTTTCTTTCTTTCTTTCTTTTTTCTTTCGATCTTTTCTTTGATTATTTGTTCTGACTAGTTAACTCTTTTAAATGTGTTTGTTGTTTCTTATGTTGCTTGTTTAGTTCTACTATTATTTTGTTATATCATTTTATTATTTTGTTATTGTACCATTCTTTCCTTCTGTTCTTTTGTGTATAATTTCATATATCATTCTGTTTACCTATTTTTTGTTTATTGTTCTATCACTCATTTTTTCATCTGTTCCATTAATTGTTTGTTTGTTTTTCTATAGTTTGCTCTGAATACAAGTTTAAACACTGCATGAAACAGGAATGAAGCAGATACAAAAAAGTCTTTTGTTTCTACCTTTTCTCATTCTGTCATTATTTTGTTGTTTTATTCCATCTTTTTTGTGGTTTATTTTGTCATTTGGTTACATCATGCTGTCCATCATCCGTCATTCAACTTTTGTTCATTCTCTCAATCATCCTTGCATTCAGTTTTTTGTCATTCATCTTTCGTTGGTTCTATTAATCATTCTCCCTTGTGTTCTATCCATCATTCATCTTTGGTTTGTTTCATCAATCATTCCACCTTGTTTTCTCTCCCTCATTCCTTTGATCGTTTGGTTTTCACTCTATCGCTCCTTCTCTTTATCTTTAACTCCTTTGATCATTAGTTTTGATCTATCGCTTGTTAATTTTCTTTTTCCATTTCAATTTGATTTAATTTTACTGTTTTAACATTTACATTTTTTGTTTGTTTTATTTCATTTTTGTTTAATTCAGTCACTCTTGTGTTTTGCTATCATTGCATTCTGTCATGATTCATTTATCTTCTTTGTTCTGCCATTGCTTAAAGCTATTTATATGGAAATATTTTTATTTATAATAGTATATTAACCTAACCAGGGTCGCCACGCTCTTGAAAATTAAGACATACAGTTGTAGTCAGAACTATTAGCCCCATTTGAATTTTATTTTATTATTATTTTTTTTTAAATATTTCCAAAATGATGTTTAACAGAGCTAGGACATTTTCTCAACATGTCTGATAATATTATTTTTTCAAATGATAATTTGTTTTATTTCAGCTAAAATAAAAGTTTTTATTTTTTTAAAAGCCATTTTAAGGTCACAATTATTAGCCCCTAATTACCCTAACCTGTCTAGTTAACCTAATTAACATAGTTAGGCCTTTAAATGTAATTTTAAGCTTTATAGAAGAGTCTTGATAAATATCTGTCATCGTGGCAAAGTAAAAATAAATTCTTTATTAAATATATTATGTTTATAAATTGAGAAAATTTTTTCTCCGTTAAACAGAAATTAGGGAAAAAATAAACAGGGTGGCTAAAAATTCAGGGGTATAATAATTCTGACTTCAACTCTATGTATTCAAGCCCTGTTTATTGTGTTATTTCAACAATTTTACTGTGCTGCCATCAAAAACAACAAAAAAATGATAAATGTTTAATTTAAAAATACAAAAATGTATCTTATACAAGAACAATGACAACTAATGTACATTTCAGCAATATTTCAGGAACTACATTTAAATATTAGCTGTAATAAATTCACCATTTTTAATTAAATTTGTTTTTAACATGACTGTTTAAAACAGGCTAAATATTTGAAGATAAAAGGTCCAAAACATCATCATTACGCTGATATTTTAATGTCAATATTAAATGTAAGTGAAATGTTAAGTACAGAAAGGATTTTTATGGTTCTACATGTACTGTGGGTGTAAATTACAAAGGTGCTTAATTTAAAATGAATAGTGCATTAAAAAGTCCTTGAAAATCCTTGAGTTACTGTTTATGAAAGAGGGGAAACCCTTATTCATTCATTCATTTTCCTTCAGCTTAGTCCCTTTATTCATCAAGGGTCACCACAGCGGAATAAACCACCAACTTATTCAGCATATGTTTTACACAGCAGATGCCCTTCCAACTGCAACTCAGTACTGGGAAACATCCATACACACTCATTTACACATACTCTAGGGTCAATTTAACTTATTCATTTATTCAATAACCATTGAGCGACCGTGTCACCCCAAACCCTGATTAACAACACTAAATATACTTAATTATTAATAGTATATTAGAAATACTTGAAGAATCTGTATTAGCACAGCAATGAAAACATACATCATGCAGCCTCTCATTGCTATTATTTACTCTTTGTTATACATTTAAGTCCATCGTTTTCACACAAAACTGTCACAAATAACTCTAAACTTATTCATTTTCATGTGAAGAATTTTCTTAATCTGTAAGTCTATCTGTTAGTCTATATTGTTGTAGTTACTGTTGTATACACATTTGTTGTAGATTGTAGTCACTGTGGTGCATTTGAAGAGGTTGTATGACAATATATCAGTAATATGCACTTGTGAAATGCTGAACTGTCCCGTAAATGATGGCTTCACGAAGGCTCAGAATGTTGACACGCATGTTGTCAAAAAAACTTTTTTTAACAGCTCACCTGAGGCTGCAGAGGATTCTACCATTACAAATGTTCAGCCCTGAGCGCTCGCAACACCTAGACTCCGACACAGTCATCTCAGGAATGGAGCGACTTGAGTTATAAATGAAGGCTTCATGTCATGTGTTATTGTTGTGAAGGTCTGCAAGAACGGTCAGGCCCTTAAGGTCTCATAGATCAGTTGTCATCTTACTGTCGACCCTTTCACACCAGTGTTTAAAACTGCCTGGACAATTTAAAAAGGAGTTTAAGCAAAACGCACAAAAAATCTGAAATATGGTCTAATTGTTTTTTTTTTTTCTCTTGCTGTCATTTCAGAGATCTAAAGCTAGATAACATTCTGTTGGATGCTGAAGGACATTGTAAACTGGCCGACTTTGGCATGTGCAAGGAGGGTATTTTGAACGGGGTCACGACCACCACCTTCTGCGGGACACCGGATTACATCGCTCCTGAGGTACTGTACAGTTAGTAAATCATAATGGGTGGAATGAGTTTTTTTAACATGCTTAACTTACAATACTTACAATTTGAATGCATGTATGCGTGCATTTATCAATGTACACACCGACGACTTTATTAGGTACACCTTACCAGTACCAGAGTGGACCTAACTGCCTTAACCTTTTGTGGCGTAGATTCAACAAGGTACTGAAAATATTCCTCAGAGATTTTGGTACATGTTGACATGATAGCATCACACAGTTGCTGCAGATTTGAAGGCTGCACATCCATGATGCGAAGCACATACCAAATGTGCTTTATTGGATTTAGATCTGGTGACTGTGGAGGCCATTTGAGTACTGTGAACTCATTGTCATGTTCAAGAAACCAGTCTGAAATGATTTGCCCTTTATGACATGGTGCGATATCCTGCTGGAAATAGCCATCAGAAGATGGGTCATAAAGGGATGGACATGCTCAGCAACAATACTCAGCTCGGCGGTGGTGTTGACACGATGCTCAATTGGTAATAATGGGCCCAAAGTGTGCCAAGAAAATATGTCCCACACCATTACACCACCACCACCAGCCTGAACTGTTGATACAAGGCAGGATGGTTCCATGTTTTTATGTTGTAGACGCCAAATTCTGACTCTACCATCCAAATGTCGCTGCAGAAATTGAGACTCATCCGACCAGGCAACGTTTTTCCAATCATCTATTGTCCAATTTTGGTGAGCCTTTGTGAATTGTAGCCTCAGTTTCTTGTTCTTAGCTGACAGTACAGGCACTCGGTGTGGTCTTCTGCTGCTGTAGGCGATCCGCCTCAAGGTTGGACATGGTGTGCGTTCAGAGATGCTCTTCTGCATACCTTGGTTATAATAACTGGTTATTTGAGTTACTGTTGCCTTTCTATCGGCTGGAACCAGTCTGGCCATTCTCCTCTGACCTCTGGCATAAACAAGGCATTTGCACCCATAGAACTGCCGCTCACTTGATATTTTTTCTTTTCAGACCATTCTCTGCAAACCCTAGAGATGGTTTTGCATGAAAACCCCAGTAGATCAGCATTTTCTGAAATACTTAGACCAGCCCGTCTGGCACCGACAACCATGCCACATTTCAAGTCATTTAAATCAGTTTTCTTCTCATTCTGATGCTCAGTTTGAACTGTAGCCGATCGTCTTGACCATGTCTGCATCCCTAAATCCATTGAGTTGCTGCCATGTGATTGGCTGATTAGAAATTTGAATAAACGAGCAGTTGGACAGGTGTACCTAATAAAGTGGCTTGTGAGTGTATAAAAAAGTCTCCTTTTCTATAAAAAAGTTGCTCTAATATTGTAATCCAAACAATTATTTTCAGTTCTTTCTGTTGTGTTTTGTTTTGTTTTTATGTATATAAAGAAAAATAAAATTAATCCAACCTTCTATAATAACTAATTCTCTTTTATCGCATTGATTACTGTTTTTGTCCTCATTAAAGTATCTGCCAAAAGATTATATAAAGTATATAGATATTTTTTCATCAGTTGAGCCTAGTTCGAAATGATTCTCATCAAATATCTTATCAGGCTATTTTTAATGTTGCATAAAATCTGTGTTTATAAAAAGCTATTTAATGCTGATTTACATGATGATTAAAATTCAAAACTTGTTTTTGTATTTGCTTCATTCCTGTTTCCTGCAGTGTGAAAACTGCTGTTAAATTTTTAAAAAGCTGTAAAAACTGCTGTCAGGTTTCACTAAACACACACTAGGAAAGTATCTTCTGTGGCTAACCTTACTGCATACAGATTTGTAGGTGTTTCCCTGACAAATGATTTATGGGAAAAGAGTATGTAAATCAATCACTCTATGTGATTTACTAAGTTTTGTGTAAACTGGACGACTTTGGCATGTGCAAATTGGGTATTTTGAACAGGATCATCATTTTCTGCGTCACTCCTGACATACATTTACAACAAGTAAATCATAATGGGTGAAACGAGGTTTTCGGCATCCTTTTAAACTTAATTCTTGCATGTTAACAGCTTGAGCTGAAAGGTGTTTTAGCAGTTTTGAACTTTGCTCATTTTAACCAGAGTTACACTAACAGTGGTATTCAATAAGGTTGCAACATTTTCTTCCCAGTAAAAGTTTAGGCAGTACTCTTACAAAAGTTATACATTTCTATCTAGGCAAAGTATAAGAGAAAAACAATCAAAATAACCATCAAAGATGAGCATACTGAGCCTGAGGATATAACAATTATTATTATCATCATCATTCCTATTTTTAGAAAAGGACAATTGGTTAGAATAAAAGATGTTTTAATTTGTTTAACATTGGGTTATTCCACCCCCCTAAAGAAAGCTACACAATGAAAAAAAATGTGGCTGTTCCTACTACATATGCATCTGTAGTAGTTTCCATTTCAGATGCAAAGATTATGGGGGAACAGTATTTAAATCAGTCATGATTTAGAAAGTTTTGTGATAGTGAGTTTATTGGTATTTATAGCATCATTTAACACCTCAAACAAACATGACTTAACTAATCTTATGCCTGATGTATTATGATAGCTGTGTATAGGAGGAACACAAGCACATAGTGGAGGAGAATTGTCTCCAGTTGTGTTCAGTTATTTGAAATATCAGCATTAGCCCAACAATATGTTTATTTGTGATGTGCGAGTAGATTCATTAAAACTTTCGTCTCTCGCAATATAGATTTTTCCCTGTTTAGCAAATATGGCTCTAAATCTTCACAATACAGAAAAAATGACCACTTATAAACCTTTTTCTCTGGGTTTTCTTGTTTGTTGTGTATTTAATTGAGTACAATGTTAACATCTGTTCTATTTAGATAACAATTTTTCCAAGGTTCAAGTAAATATTATCATATTAGAGCTTTTTCTTCTCCAGAAAATGACACTAGGCGAGAATAATAAATATTTTCATTAGTTGTAATTGTAAATCAGGGTTATTCATATTATATATTTGTGAATTTACAGTAAATTAGTCAGTACTGAGGCACATTCTGGAACTAATTTAACAAAATAACTAATGATAATGGTCCACAAATCCATACAAGTCGTCCAAATGTATATGTTGGGTCAAATTTTTTAAATATATTTAAAAATTGTTAAAAAAATTAAACATTTCATTAAGAGAATATAAAAAAGGAACAAAATATATGTAAAAGGTTGTAGTTTTTAGTTTTTTTGCAATAGTTTTATAGTTTGCAATGATTTTAAATGTAATATTAAAATGTTCAGTGACTAAAATATTTTAATAAATATATCCATTTAATTATTAGATTTATTACAATTAGATTTGATAATCTGTTTTGTACAAATGCACCAAAATATATCAACTATAATTATTAATAAATGGATACAAATATTCATTTTCAAAATGAAGTGTACTCGTTTATGCTGAGCACTGAATATCTGAAAATGTTTTTTTTTTTTTTTTCGTTATTTTGACCTGTTGATGATTTTATTTTACATTTAGTTCAAGAGTTCACACTTAGCTATTACTTGATGCTGATTGCAGGTTTGGCATTCAGTCCCAGGAGAGAACCCTGAGCTCGGAGGTACTAGAGCTCAGGGCTTAGAGATGAGGAAGTTCTCGAGAGCTCCCCTTAATAAAGGATGATAGGGCGGAGATTGGGTGAATGAGGGATTCTTCAAAAACAAGATATTGGAAGTAAAACAGACTGGGCTATTTATTGAAGGCTAGGATTAATCTTATTGGTTTGACATTGATCATCACGAGGACCAATTCATAGCCACGATTCATAGCACGTGATCTCTTGAAATTAGTTTAAAAAACTCCACAAAAAATATCATCAGTACTCATTAACACATAAAACTATCAATTGCAACAATTTCAACGCTATTTTTTTCTATAGCTGTTTGTCAAATAATGACCTCACTGGAACAGAAGCACGACTACTTAGCCCAGATATGCTGGACGTCATTTTGTCACTCATTCTTGCATCTTTATGTCCAGATCCTGCA
This sequence comes from Danio rerio, assembly GCF_052040795.2. NCBI lineage: Eukaryota > Metazoa > Chordata > Actinopteri > Cypriniformes > Danionidae > Danio > Danio rerio. The sequence continues at coordinate 28,058,232 of NC_141032.1, forward strand.
GGAGTTGGAGTACGGCCCATCAGTGGACTGGTGGGCTCTGGGTGTTCTGATGTACGAGATGATGGCCGGTCAGCCTCCGTTTGAAGCCGACAATGAGGATGATCTGTTCGAGTCCATCCTCCACGATGACGTCCTTTATCCCGTGTGGCTGAGTAAAGAAGCTGTCAGCATCCTGAAAGCTGTAAGCGGCCCAATTTCTTGAAATCTTTTCATTTGTTTGTGTATGTGGTTTGTGGTTGGCCCATTTTCTTTTTTGCAATCTTTTCTCTTCCTGCAGTTCATTGAGCTCCTCCACTGTATGGTGTAAACACCCGGCTGCACTTTCCTTCTCCAACCCACCTCTGTTCATTTTCCTCCTTTTTGTTCCTCATTCATCCCTCTGTTCTGGTACATTTACCCCTGTCTTATAAATACACTAATTCTGTGGCATATTTGATGGTCGAGTGAGAACATTCTATCATTTATTTCCATGTTTCCTCCAAAATAAATCATGAATTGTTTAAATGCCTTCCAAAAACACGTTTAATTGTATATTATAGCTTGGATATTGTTTAATTAAATTACATATGCAGAGTTCCAATTTTTTATGATAAATTTGGGTGGAAACAGGGCGAGGCAGTGGCGCAGTAGGTAGTGCTATCGCCTCACAGCAAGAAGGTCGCTGGTTCGAACCTCGGCTCAGTTGGCGTTTCTGTGTGGAGTTTGCATGTTCTCCCTGCCTTCGCGTGGGTTTCCTCCGGGTGCTCCGGTTTCCCCCACAGTCCAAAGACATGTGGTACAGGTGAATTGGGTAGGCTAAATTGTCCGTAGTGTATGAGTGTGAATGAGTGTGTGTGGATGTTTCCCAGAGATGGGTTGTGGCTGGAAGGGCATCCGCTGCATAAAAAACTTGCTGGATAAGTTGGCGGTTCATTCCGCTTTGGCGACCCCGGATTAATAAAGGGACTAAGCAGACAAGAAAATGAATGAATGAATGAATGGATGGAAACAACGCTACTGAGGTCTGGCTTGTGATTTATGTGTGGTGTTCTGACCAGAACTGCTAATTTATTTGATTAATTGGTTTATAAAAGCACACAAATCAACATTTTACTGATTTTATACAACAATAAGCTAACATTGTGTCTGTTGTTATTTTTGGCAATTAAAATATAATACCTATAACCACAGTATACTGTTTTGTGTGTCTTATCAACACATAGTTGTGTTTTGTTTTTGAGTGAATCTGCATTGTAAATGAAACTAGGGATGCACCGATATGGATTTTTTGGCCAATATTTATAACCGATAACTCTTAAGATTTGGAGGCCGAAAACTGATATACAATAGCTGATTAGTATAAATATTTCAAAATGTTATATTTTTATAGAGTAAACAGCTCATTTTATTTTAAAAACTTCATAAAAGTTTGAACTGATCTTATGAACTGAATAGCCTACTCAAAGCAAAAAAGTAATCATTTCAAAATTGCAAGGTGATTATATAGACCTATATTCACCATTTCACATAAATCAGCATGCCAAAAATAAATGATTTCTTTTTCTTCACATAGCAAATTAACAAGCAACTTGACTGTTGCATAAAATAGGTTAAATGACAAAACTGGATTTAATTAACAAACAAGTAAAATAAATATATTTTAAATAAAATGAAAGAACTGAAACCAACTTAAATGTTGTTGAATAAAACGTGTTACAGTAGTGTACATATGTATAAACACATAATGTCCAAAGAAGTGTTTTGAGAGGTGTTTTGACAGTTCAGAGCCTGTACAAGCGAAAAGCTAAATACAGGTAGTATTTACTTTAGAAAATGTAACATAAATTCATCCCATTTTGTGTTTCAGATACAGTGCTTCTATGTTTACTCTTGCTGTCAATTTTGGGAAAAATTATCAATGAAAGGTTTATAATAAACCGCTCTGAGTTTGAAACTTTAACTTCAGGCGCTGTTGATGCGCGTGCATGCAAAGCAGAGTCAGATTTGTCCTCTGAGTCAAATTTTGATACAACACCAGAGCATTGAGCACAGATGACTTTATGACAAACACAGTGCATAATATAAAGACAGAATGCGGTTGATGGTTGAGAACCTCTATGCTGGATTCAGTAACTGGCACTCATCTCCCCCGCTGCTGTTTAGGGTGCTGTGAAGGCTCTGTTGGCTCACTATGTGTGTGAATTCTTATAGCCAAGACGTGTGCTCGTTATAAATAAATATGTCAATCAAATAAATACAATCTTACACCAACAACACATGGCAAGCAATGCGTTGATAATAGCAAATAATCATATTAGATTACAACAAACCCAACAAGTTGTTTAGTACGTGTGCATCGCCGCTATCATGTTTACACATGTAATTTTTTTCCTGAGGCGATTTAAACCAAAATACACAATGACACTCTATCAAACATATCTACAATGATAAGGAATATGGGTACTTACTGAGTTATTAACGCACAGCAATACCACACAAAGAAGTGACAGACTTTGAAGGAATAAACAATGTGAGGTAAGCTCCTTTAGTGCAATGAACAAGTCTGAACAAATTCGATCCACACATGCACGAGGCAGGCAGTTCTGTACAATTACGTAATCTACTGACTTAAAGATATCGGCCAAATTTTGGCATCGGACCAATAACAATAACATTAAAAATAGCATTTACCCGCTATAATGAAATGGCCAACGATATTTTGTGCATCCCTAATTAAAAAGATGACAAGTAATTCAATGATCCATTCCTAAAGAAAGAAATTTGATTCATTCTACATTCCTGAATGAATCAACCTTTTGAACAAATTAATTGAATAAATAAATGACTAAATTAATTTATTTACACTAGCGGTTTCTTATTTAGAAGATTATTTCATTAAAGAAAACAGGAAGGAATATTCTTGCATGTTAATACTAAATACATTAAAGTACATTACAACAATGCAAAATACAGTATAAATTGCTATATGATTGAGTTGAAATTCTAAAGAAAAAATTTCTTACAGCTCCTTACACATTGATCGCTAACATATATTAACCCCGTCTGTTTTAGTTATTTAATTTGAAATGTATTCTCTCTCCTCAGTTCATGACGAAGAATCCCAGTAAGCGTCTGGGCTGTGTAGTGACCCAGGGGCTGGAAGAGGCCATTAAAGTCCACCCATTCTTCAGAGAGATCGACTGGGTCCAGCTGGAACAGAGGAGGATCAAGCCCCCCTTTAAACCTCGCATTGTAAGCAAAACTTTTGAACTTAACCTAGTTGTAAACACAAGAAAATTGGTTCGGTTCCCAAAAAAAGCAAGTATTTTTTTTTTTATCTGGAATATTAGTCGTCTTTTAAATAAATGTCATGGATTATAAATCATGAAATATACTTGTTAGACATGGCCTTCTTGTAACTCAAGTTATAGCTATGTAAGCATAGATTTTAAACTCAACTGAGTAGCAATCTCAAGGTTTTTGGTTCAGTTCCCAAAGAAAGCAACAAATGTGTCATATTTTTTGGAATATGAGTCAAGTTTTAAAATATGTGTCATAGATTATAAATCATGAAATGCACTTGTTAAACATGACCTTCTTGTTACTTAAATTATAGCATTGTAAGCATAGATTTTAAACTCAACTGTAGACAATCTCAGGATTATTTATTTGATTCTCAAAGAACGCAAGAAAGGTGTTACATTGTAGGGAATATTAGTCAAGTTTAATAAAATATATCATAGATTAGAGCTGTACAATTAATCGTTAAAAGATCGCGATCTCGATTCGACCCCCTAGACGATCTTAATCCAGCATTTCTATGATTCTGTCAATCATATTTTCAAGTTCAGGAGAGAAGAAAAGGCGGCTGCAGGAATCTTTTTATTGTTTCACACACGTTGCTCACAGACATTGACACCTCCAAATGATGTTGAATGAGTCACATACTGTTTTATAAGGTATAATTCACCTAAAAATGTCATTTTTGTCTTAACATGATGTTTTCGCGATCGGGAAATCACACGTGACATGAGCATATTTCAGGGAATATTAATCAAGTTTTATAATATATATCATAGAATATAAATCATGATATGCACTTGTTAGACATGGCCTTCTTATTTCTCAAATAATAACACTGTAAGCACAGATTTTGAACTCAACAAAGCAGCAATCTTAAGGTTGTTGGTTTGATTCCTAAAAAGAAAGCAAGGAATGTATAACTGTTTTCTAGAATGTTAGTCAAGTTTTAAAATATATATCATGAATTATAAATCATGAAATATAATTGTTACATAACCTTCTTGCTACTCAAATAATAGCATTGGAAGCATAGATTTTGAACTGAACCTAGTAGCAATCTTAACGTTATTGGTTTTTAAAATATATGTCAGGGAGTAAAAATCAGAGAATATACTTGTTAGATATGGCTTTCTTGCTACTCAAATAATAGCATTGTAAGCAGTATTTTGAGTTCAACCTAGTAGTAATATCAAGGTTATTGGTTCAGTTCCCAAAATAGGCAGAAATGTGTAATATTTTCTGAAATGTTAGTCAAGTTTCATAATATATGCCATGGATTATGAATCACAGAATATAATTATTTGGCATGGCCTTCCTGTTACTCGAATCAAGCATTATAAGCATATATTTTGAACTCAACCAAGTAGCAGTGTCAAGGTTATTGGTTCAAGTTTTAGATTATATGCCATCAATTATGAATCACAGAATATACTTATTTGACATGGCTTTCCTTTTACTCAATAATAGCAATGCAAAGGCTGTGGATTCGAATCCCGGGGATAACAAGAACAAAATAAATGTGTGACTTTGACTAAAACTGTCTGCCGATTGAATCAATGTTAAATTTAAATTCAAGTAGTTTTGTGAAAAAACATCTGCTTAATGCAGAGATATAAAATATTATGATCTCAAAATACATAAATTAACACAGGACAGTATGTTTTGTTTTGCTTTTCAACAAAATGCTTTAATTCAGCACGCATGCGCTGACTTTATCTCTCATGTTCCTCTGACTTTAGCCTCTGTGGTCTAGACTGAAAGTCGGATGCCACAACGGCACTTCTTGACTTCTGCTTTCCCATGGCGGGGGGAAGGGCTGAGAGTGTTGTGTATGTGTGCATGTGTGTATATGTACACAACTGGGTGCTGTAGATGGAAAGGTCACAGAAAGGTTCAGAGAAAATGTGACCGCCACTTGCCCTCTGAGTAACTTTGAGCTGGCGTTCTGACACCACAGCGGCTTACCAGCACTTCTCTGCATTTACATATGCACCTGTGGCTTTTAACTGAATGTCTGCAATGGTTCTTAGAAATGACGAAATATAAATATTAAGCAATACTCACAGGTTACTATTATTATTATTAATATTATTATTATTATTATTATTATTATTATTATTATTATTATTATTATTATTATTATTTTATGATGATGATTAACATTGTTATTTATTTATATATATATATATATATATATATATATATATATATATATATATATATATATATATATATATATATATATTATAATTGTTTTGCATGATGATGATGGTCATTATTATTATTTTATTATTCTTTTTTAAGATGACGATTGTCATTATTATTATTATTATTTTATGGTGTTGATGATGATGATGATGATAATGATGGTCATTAATAATACTATTATTATTATTTCATTATTTTATGATGATTATAGGGATAATTATGATGGTTATTATTATTAGTAGCAATAATAGTATTATTATATCATGATAATTTATTATTATAAATGATGATTATCATGGTCATTGTTATTATAATTATTTATTTATATATAGTTTTTTGATTATGATGATAACGATGATGATGATGGTCATTACTATCATTATTTTGTGCTTATGATAGTAATGATGATGATGGTCATTATTATTATTATTATTAATATTACTATTATTATTTTATGATGATCATAGGGATAAAGATGATGGTTATAATTATTATTATATCATGATGATGGTCTTTATTACTATTATTTATTTATATATAGTTTTTTTGATGATGATTACGATGATGATGGTCATTATTATCATTATTTTATGCTTATGATATTAATGATGATGATGATGATGGTCATTATTATTATTAAATTTTTATCATGATTATTATTATTGTTTTTTAATAATGTTATTGTTGTCTTCTCGTAGGCCAACTTCCCTCTAAATTGTACAATTCTGTCATCATTTACTCACCTTAATGTTTATCCAAACCCAAAACATGCTGGTTTATTTATTATAATGAAGATATCATTTATGAAATCTGACAGATTTGTGTCCCTGTTTTTAACATTCATCATACCCAAACTTTAAAAAAAACAAAATATAGTACATGTGAAAAATGTATATGATAAACATTCAATAGGCACTTTTGTCTACAACCAATTTTAACATTTAATGTTCCTGCTTGAAGCATGAGAACCAATAAGGTTTTTTCTTTAGTGTCAGTCAAGTTGGTTTCAGCATTTGCATAAACCACTGTGGTTAGTTCTATGAAAAATGTATGTATTTATTTAGGATCATATTCGAATATGGTAAATGAAAACCTGAAAGTTACATCAACCATGAGAACCAATAAGGTTAATAAGCATCATAGGAAACAAATAGAATTCTATTTGTTATGTCTTCTTGGTTTGTTATTTATTTACATGATGAACAGTTTTAATTAGTTTTATTTTCACATTAAAAGTAGTAAACTGAAACTTAAACATGGATATATTATGTATGAGAACCAGTGAGGTTTGTTTAATATCTTTCTAAACTTTTTTTTAATTATATGATAAAAAGATTTAATGTATAATCAACAATTTCTGAGTTATTTTATCTGGGTGTAATACAAACTAAACTGGGTTACTTTTTAAAATTAAATTTATAGGACCAAATGTATCATAATGTTTAGGTTTGTCCATATTTTACCCAATTTAGGTTTAAATAACCCATTATTTCTTAGAGTGTAGGTTCTCAATTGAATTACAAACGGTAAACCAAAACTTCAACTTCAGCATGCTTGCTTTGCTCACAAAAACAAGTGAGGTATGTTTCTGTACATCAAGGAAGTATGATTGAGTTTTTATAAGAACCAATACTGTATATGGAAACTTGAACATGCTTGTGTGACACGCATGACAACCAGTAAAGCATGTCTCAGCATTTCAGTTTCAAGCATGTCCTGTACTGTATTGATGTTTGTTCAGTTACAGTTGAGCATTTGTCTTTTTATAAACGTGCAGACTTAATTTAAGCCTTTATTGACATAAATATGTCCAACAGAAACTTGGCAGTGCTTATACAACATGAAAACCTATGAGATGTTTTCTTGAGAGTTAAGCAAGAACAAGTGAAGTTTGTTTGATCTTTTTAAGATCATTTTTTGTTTATTTATATGACATACAGATTGTAACTTATGTATACTTTCATTCACATCAAATATGATGGAAAATTGATTGCACTTCCTTGACACATGAAAACAAGTGAGGTTTGTTCTGATATTTAAAGTAGATTTTTCTTTATTATTTTTTTATGTTTGTAATAAACAGGTTTTATTTAGGTCTTTGTTTACATTAAATATTGTATCTTGAACCACAAAACTCATCATACAGTTTTAAAACTGAAAATTAACCCATATTAACCCTTGTGTTTATTATTATTATTATTATTATTGATAAATCTGTTAATCTTCCTCATTCCTGATCAAAACTACTAAATGTTTAAAAATAATTACAGGTTATTAACTCTTTAATTGCCACATTCACGAATGATGTCACTAATTTGGTGTATTTATAAAAAGTAATTGTGGCCTGGATTTGTTTTTTACCTTTTATCAGTCTTTTTAAATGTATTTATTTATTTATACAGGGACACTATGTACAACATGATATGTTTTGCCAGAGTTAGCTATAAAGCTAGTTTACATCTGTAGTCCCTGGGCAGGAAGTTGTAACATGTTTAACATTATTTAAAAAACTAGTACAATATACACTTACAGTACAATAAATACAACTCATCATAACCAATCAAATCAAGTCAGATCAGTGGTTGCATATTTGATTTTCTTTAAGCCAAACTTTAAGAACGGTTTTAAATGATTAAAAGTGGTACTTCCTTTAATATGCACTGGTATTTTATTCCATCTTTCTGCTGCATCTCTCTGACTGAAAAAAACTGATTGTCCAAAAGCAGTTCTCTTGAGTTGAACTGAGCAATCACCTCTAACAGATGACCTAGTCTGTCAAATATTGTCCTTGCAGACAATCACATATTGTTTGAGAGGTGGTGGTGCAAGTTCTTTAAAAATTTTATACATTAAACCCACATAAGCATAAAATAAGAAATTGTGGAATGTTAGTAATTGATGTTGTTTTATACAGTAACTGTAATAATATCTCCATGGCTTTTAGCTAAAATTTTAACATTTTGTTTATAGATAATATACAATGTTTTTAATGTTGTAATGTTTGTGTGGGACCAGCTTGTAGCACAATAAGATAAGTCTTGGACATGTAATGATTAGTAACATTGTTTAGCATTGTTTGATTTTCATATTTTTTTCTCTCAAATTTACTGTTAGTGGCTGTTTTTTGCCTCATTGACTTTCATTATAACCACATTTAATGGTGCATAAATACACAGTCTTTGTTTTTGTTTAAGAGCTGAGATGCATATTTTAATTTTTCTCAGACACATCATTATAAGTGCACAAAGGTCACTCTCACACACTCAGACACACAATGATAATCAATTAAAAACAATCAATTACATCATAGGCAATGTTGTTTCACATGTCCAAGATTTTGATGAAAGGTAAAGAAACCTCCAGTCCACAATTACTTTTTAAATTGAAAGTAGGTCATTTTGTGTGTGTGTTTTTTTTTTTTTTTTTTTTTACCAAATCAGTGACATCATTTAGGAATTTGTCTAATAAAGTGTTAAAATCCTGTTATTTTCTAAGCAGTTTATTAGTTTTGATCAGGACTGAGGTTGATTAACAGATTTATGCAAAAGCATTTGAAAAAAATATTTATCCAATGCATTTTTACAGCCGTTTATTATGTGGATGTTTTCATCCCGAACATAACAAAACTTTAGTAAAGAGTGTATCAGTGAGTTCTTCAAAAATTTCAAAGCATTTTCTGAAAATGTGTGTCAAAATAAGATTTGTTACCCAAAATCATTTCACTAGCTGAAACACATAAAATGTATGGCCACATAAAGACTCAAAATCACCCCAGAGTGGATGAAAACATCCCCAACAGTACACATGGGTTAAAGCTGAATAAATAAGCTTCCCATTGATGTATAGGACAATATTTGGCCAAAATACAACTATTTGAAATTTGGAATCAGAATAGTTAAAGAAACATCTGAATATCGAGAAAACCACCTTTAATGTTCTACAGATTAGCATAGCGTAACTAAAAATAACTAAAAATTTAGTTTTGATATATTGACAGTAGGAACTTTAGAAAAGTAAATGACCATGGAGCACAACCTTATATCCTAATGATTTTCAGCATAAAATAAAAATCTAGAATGTATAATTGCTATTACCAATAAGATTCAACATAAGACATTTAGTCCAGGGTCATATATGGTAAATGGAAACTTGAGTGTACTCGTTTAATGCTCAGAAACCAGTGAGAATAACATCAAATGTCAGACGGTAATGGAGGACCAAAAGGTCACTCAGATTTTATCCTCATTTGTACTATGAAGATGAACAAACGCCTGAAATGACGACAAAGTTAAACCTCAGAAAATCTTCATATAACCACATCTCTCTCTTTCTCTCTATCTCTCTTTTTGCTTTAGAAAACCAAGCGCGACGTGAATAACTTCGACCAGGACTTCACTCGCGAGGATCCTGTTCTCACACCAGTAGACGACGCCATCATCAAACAGATCAACCAGGAGGAATTCAAGGGCTTCTCGTACTTCGGAGAGGAGGCTTTGTCTTAAACCCCAACCTAGAATCTATCAGCTCAAATATATATCAAACACACCCACAAAAAAACACTTGATGCATCGCAATACATGAATACACTCTCCTCGGACCAGACCAGATCAGAAAGCCAGTCCCTTGTGATTCAGTTTTCTTTTACTGCTGTTTTTAGTCGTTTAGTCTTCTTTACATCTCAAAAAAAAAATAAATAAATAATGGATTTCATCCCAGGCCTCAACAACCAATCAGAAACAAAACGAATGTTCTACAGAGCCCAAGAAAGAAGGGTCGGAACGCGCTACCTTAAACCAAAATTTGACGATACCAATGATTGTACCATTTCGGATACTTTTAAATGAAAGGTTGTGTGCCCTTGAGGAAGAATCGACCCTGCATACGTGACAATAAGACATGTGCTGTGCATTCAAATGCCTTCTTGTGTATTCAGGTGACATTTCGGGAGCAATTTTATAAGATAAACAGAGACATTTGTAGTATATATATATATATATATATATATATATATATATATATATATATATATATATATATATATATATATATATATATAAATATATATATATAAATATATTCCATCACAGTGTTATGAGAGTTCATTAGGAATGGTAACCTGCTGTATATGGGTTGTGTCGGCCTGAGTAGGTGTGTGTGTGTGTGTGTGTGTGTGTGTGCATGTGTTTGCATGAATGAGAGCGAGAGGCCCTTGCCCTCCTGAAGCTCTACGGTTGTTTTCATGTTGTTTCGCAACGGCTTTTCATTTGCGCTCGAGTGTGTAACGTGCGTGTGTGTTTTTGCCGTGTGCCGCCGCTATGCACAAAAAAGGTGTAGCTGTGGCGAGGAAAGACAAGCACTTGTTGCTGTCAGGTCATTTTGTACAGAACATGTACATAGTATTCGCTCCAAAAAGCCTGTGAACGCTTCTTAGGGTAGGCAATTGTTTGCATGGTCTTGCGAAACGTGTCGTTATTGAGTAGCATCAGTTTACGGAAAGATTTTATGATTATTTTTTTTATATATATCTATGTGCAATACCCTGAACACATTTCTCCCCCTCATATTATTATTATTATTATTATTATGATTATTTCCTTCTATTTTGTGTGTGTTTTATAGGTTAGAGCTTCACCAAAGGCTTTCTCGCTCTCGGTTTCATGCTCCTCTCTGCCGTTCTCGTGTATATAGTTTGCTGAAAGTACATAAGCTGTGGAATGTAGTGGAAAACATGCGTGAGCTTTTAATTTATTCGATATACATGTAGCTACGCTTCCCTTTTTTTGTGTCAACGCGTCTTCTTGTGTTACTTTATTTCAGCCTTCTCTTTTGTGAACCCCCTTGTAGTTGAATTATTGACTCGTGCAATGTGAAAGACTTTAAAGGACGAGGTGGACTAAACAAAAAGGGTACATTTCAGGCGTACTAATTAAAACCTTCTGGAATGTGATGACTTTTGCTTTAGCGATTTGAGGATTTCTTTTTGTCTTACTTTTTTTTTTTCTCTCTCCAAGTTGTTCCACTGCTTTTTCTTTTTAAACCGTGTCTGTGGGTTGATCATGGTAGCTAGGTCAATGATCTTCTTTGAAGCCTTTTCTCTCGCAGGCACCTTCCTGTCTGTCGCCCTCACTGTATTATGCCAAACGTCTCGTTCAGCTTTATTTTCTCCGTCGTTTCCTCTTTTTTTTTTAACTGTAAAGGAATGAACTTGATATATACTGTAGGACGCATCCATGGTCTGTCTTCAAAGTCAAAACAGAGTAAATAAACTAAGAATTACCTCTTAAATGAAGTGCAAAGATTTCTCTTGCTGAATATTGAATATTTGCGCATACAGTATTAAAATACATAAATGTTTCATATGTATGATAGTGCTGTATTATATACATCTGGTATTGGACTTTAGTTTCTGTGTGGTGAAGCTTCATGTGCACAGAGGTATTTCTTTTTTCTGGATACACTAAGCGTTATCTCATTGTAAGCATTTTACTATGTGCCAAATGTACTGTCATCTACAGGATGTGAATGTTTTGTTTAACCTATTAAACCCTAAGATGTATGAAAAATGATTTGTGTTGCTGATATGTCGCAAGAGTATTGTGTGCACACATACAGTTGAAGTCAGAATTATTAGCCCCTATGTTTATTTTTGTCCCAAATTACTGTTTAACAGAGAGATTTTTTCAACACATTTTTAAACATAATAGTTTTACTAACTCATTTCTAATAATTGATTTATTTTATCTTTGCAATGATTACAGTAAATAATATTTGCCTAGATATTTTTCAAGACACTTTTATACAGCTTAAAGTGACATTTAAAGGCTTAACTAGGTTAACTACGCAGGTTAGGGTAATTATTCAAGTTATTGTATAATGATGGTTTGTTCTGTAGACTATCAAAAAAATATAGCTTTAAGGGCCTAATAATGAATGACCTTAAAATGTTTTTTAAAAAAATTAAAAACTGCTTTTATTCCATCTAAAATCAAACAAATAAGACTTTCTCCTGAAGAAAAAACATTATCAGACATACTGTGAAAATTTCCGGAATCTTTTAAACATCATTTGGGAAATATTTAATAAAGAAAAAAAATGAAAGGGGGGCTAATAATTCTGTCTTCAACTGTACATACAGAGGAAACATCGGCTTGCTAAAGTTAATGAGAAGAGGTTTGACTATTTATAGTGTCACTCTGAGTATATTTAAGAAAGTGTAAACCTCTGAGAAAATGTTCTCACAATTTCAGTGAAATGAAAAAAGGCAAATGAGTTTGTAAAGTCATGTGGACTTAATTTTTTTTAGCTTTTGATATGATTTTATTAGGTTTATGTTTATCTATAAACGATTATGCTCCAAATCAATGACACAATTCTCATTTAAAAGATTTATGCATTCACAACATACAGTAAAAATGAATGTGAAAAGTCTAAGAAAGTCTGCAGACGTTTAATCTCTTTTATGTTTTGTTAAGCTATTCATACACATTGGTTTTCAGATTTAAGTATTCTTTAGGGTTTTTATTATTTAAATGTCTCACAGATTGTCAAAATTCAATTCAATTCATCTTTATTTGTATAGCGCATTTACAATGTAGATTGTGTCACAGCAGCTTTACATAGAAGATCATAGTAAATTGGAACAGACTAGTTCAATTTTCAAATTTTAAGTTCAGCTCAGTTCAGTGTTGTTTAATAATCACTACTGAGAGTCCAAACACCGAAGAGCAAATCCATCGATGCGCAGCTCTAAAGATCCCAAACAATGCAAGCCAGTGACTACAGCGGCGAGGAAAAAACTTTACCAATTGCCGAAAGTGAAGAATTAAAAAACCTTGAGAGAAACCAGGCTCAGTTGGGCACGACCATTTCTCGTATGGCCAAACGTCTCGTGCAGAGCTGCAGTCTAGGCACCGGAGGCTGGAAGCTGGGCCTCAGCGAAGACTTGTCTGTCCCTGGAGCGTCACAATCAGTCTCATGCTCTCCACTCCTCCATGACCACCACAGCAGCTGATCAGGATACAGCCTGGTTCAGGATTGTGAAAACCTTGAGATCATCTCATCGCTGGTCTTGCATCAAAGCAGTGGCTCTGCATAGTCTGAGGGCATCTTGATGAGTATTCCCAGGAGGAAATAGAGAATAAAGAGAATAATTAGCGTAGCTGCTGTTCATAGTGTATATTAACGAGATGCAAAAATCTGCGTGGGGCACATTCATGTATTATACCGCTAAGAGATGCACTGAGGGTATGCTTTAGTAAAAAGATAATCTAGTTTTGAACTGTGAGAGTGTGTCTGAGCCTCGGACATTATCAGGAGACTATTCCAGAGTTTATGAGCCATAAATGAGAAGGCTCGACCACCTTTACTCTACTTTGCTATTCTAGGTACTACTAGAAGCCCTGAGTTTTAAGATCTTAAAGAGCGGGTTGGATTGCAGCGTGACAGAAGGTTGGTTAGATAAAATCTTAGGTTGCTAACACTTTCTCTGAAGTTTAACCATTGTGCACTATTCAAATTTGCTACTCTTTTGTTATGGTTGGGAGGAAAATATCCCCTGAATTTGTTGTAAAATCCATAAGGTAATTTTTTTTCAAAGGTTTTTGCATAAATATGTTAATCAATCTCAGTCCTGATCAAAATTACTAAATTGTTTAGAAAATTAAGGAATTTTAACTCTTTAGTTACCAAGTTCATAATTGATGTCACTGATTTTAGTGAGAAAAAAAAACACACAAAATGACCTACTTTCAATATATAAAGTAGTTATGGACTGGATTTGTTCATTTTTATCAGTCTCGGACATGTGAGAGATTAGTACATTGGCTTTAATGCACTGTTCGACTTTATTTATTTTTTTCTCCCTAGTTTACTGTTGATGGGTGTTTTGGTTCCATTGACTTCCATTATAACCACTTTTGAAGATACATCAATTTTGTTTACTCCATGTAGTTCTGAGAACTGAGATACATATTTTGATTTTCTCAGACACATCAAGGTAAGTGCGTAAAGGTCACTCTCATACACTAACAGACACACATATACACTTTAGTTTGCTGTTATACTCCATATAAAATCTATAAACTAAGCTTTCTTTTTGCTCAGGCCTATCTTAAGAGTTAATATAGCCAACTAATGATCAACAGTAAAAGACAAAGTTGACCTCGTCCCAACAGGGAAACCTCCAACAATCAAAAACATAAGATTATTTGTTGTCATAAATTTGTAATCAAATAATGTTTTAATGGAGGTCAATGGGACAAAAACAGGGAGAAAACAAAGAAATCAAAAACTATGCATCAAAGGCAATGTTTTTATCACGTCCAAAACTTTGATAAAAGGTTAAAAACTAATCCAGTCCATAATTACTTTTTATATTGAAAATGTCATTTTGTGTATTTTTCTTTCACCGAAATCAGTTATAATTTATGAAGTTGGCAATTAAAGTGGTAAAATCTTGTAATTTTTTAAACAATTTAGTGGTTTTAATTAGCACTGAGATTGATTAACAGATTTTTGCAAATATATATATATATATATATATATATATATATATATATATATATATATATATATATATATATATATATATATATATATATATATATATATATATATTAATATGCATTTTTACAGCAGTTGAATTCAGTGGATGGTTTCATCCCGAACATAACAAAAGGGTAGTAAATGTGCTCAGTGTATTGTTGAATTCTTTAAAAAAAATTCAAAGCATTTTCTAAAAATATGTGCCAAAATAAAAATTGTCACAAAAACCATTCCACTAGCTGAAAAACAGAAAAGGTAGTGGCGATATTAAGACTTAAAATTACCTCAGAGTGGATGAAAACAGTAGGGTTAAGTTCAATAAATCTCTCAAAAATGTGCAAATGACAGTGAGAGATTCTTACTAATATGGTGAAACTAACATGCATGTGTGTGCATCACCACAAATAAGTGTGACGTAAGCTGCCCAACAGTCTTTGAAAGTAAAAGCCTAAATGGAAATTTTTGGCATTTGAGTAGCTGCAAACCCCCTAAAAACGAGGCTTGCTCTAATCATTCTGATGACAAACACAAGCATTGTTTCCTATCAACTACATGGTTTCTTAACAGATTGGGGACATGTCAACATGTTTGTTTACCTAAAGGCATCTAATCTGTTTATTAAATGAGGGCGAGTCCAAGATACACTCTTAAAAATAAAGTTTTGTACATTCTTAAAAATAAAAGCTTCTTATTGGCATTACTTTTTAAACATCCATTGAACCTTTACATAAAACAAGAGGTCTTTTAATGTGATTAAAAATAAGTTCTTTAGATTAAAACTAATTTTAAAACGAACAAATACATTCTTTGAAAGGTGCTTTGTGGAACAAATAATGTGGTTTTGTGGAGAGAGAAAACCCCTTTTTGGAACCTTTAATTTTTTTAAGTGAGACTGTTTATTGAAGATAATTTAACATCAATGGAACATTTTTATTCCACAAAGGGTTCTCTACTTTGCACTCTAAATAACATACCGTAAAAAATGGAAAATGTACTGGCAGCTCACTACACAGACTTTTTTCCGTAAATTAAAAACAGAGAACTTGTGTTCGACAAAAAAAAAAAAAAATTAAATAATAAAAAAATTCCCTTTTTTGACGATTAAACTACTTAAAGAAAAAAACTAAACATTTTATATTAATTTAAGGGTTTTTATATTATAATGGGTATTTTCTGTGTATTAAAGGTATACCAACAGTAAAAAAGTGGAAATGGTCTGTTTTAATAGTATACCTACAGTAAAAAAGAGGCCTTTTGTGTTTAAATAGTATATCTACAGTAAAAAAAAAAAACTGATTCTGTGTTTTAATGTAAACCTACAATAAAAATAGCCTATTTTACTATTTTACTCATTTAATACTATTCAAGCAGTATAAAAATGCCAAATGGTAAGGATACACATTTCATATATGGGAAAGTACACATTATTTATTCATTCATTTTCTTGTCGGCTTAGTCCCTTTATTAATCCAGGGTCGCCACAGCAGAATAAACCACCAATTTATCCAGCCGCAACCCATATCTGGGAAACATCCACACACCCACACACACTCATACACTACGGACAATTACCTGTACGTCTGGGCTGTGGGGGAAACCGGAGCACCCGAAGAAAACCCACGCGAACGCAAACATGCCAACACAGAAACACCAACTGAGCAACCTTCTTGCTGTGAGGCGACAGCACTACCTACTGCGCCACTACGTCGCCATAACGTTATTTATGGTTTACCTAAACAAAACCTTTTTTCTATGTTGTATGTGTAGAGAAGCAGTAGTTTGTGCGTTAGTAAAAAAAAAACAACTTCGCAATTAAAACAGATTCTTTAATTAATAAAAAATATTTTGCAATTCCCAGTTAAACCCTTACTAATATAAAATAAATTGTCAATCACATTGTAAAAAGTCTGGCAAATAATCTCATGGCAAATTGGCTTTAAAATTTAGCTTTAAGATAATTAAGGACAAGTGGGCAAATTACAAATACTCTTCATTTTAAAAAAGCATTTTAACTGCAAGATGGCAGGAAATGAGCGATAAAACTGCTTCTTCATCTAAATCAAAACATTGAAATGACATTCACTTACAACTGGGGTGATTCCCAGGAGAAAATGTTATAAAACGTTCTTCACGCTATGAAAAAAATATAGCCTATATATATATTTGAAGTTTTTTTTTCAATAAATGGTTTTGGGGATCAAAAGATTTCTTCTGTGGCAATGGCATTGCTTTGAAACCCCAATTTGTCCTGGCACTATTACTTTGAACAGTGAAGACTAAAGAGTCGATTTAGTCAAAATTAAATCTCTTCCAATTAAGTCCTGCTCCTGAAAAGGACAAAGTAGGCCTACTTTTATTCTGCAATATTCTTTTTGTTTGATTAACCAGGTTTATAGATTGGCTACTTTTTTCACATTTTGCTCCTCCAGAGCACTCTGCGTGCTTTTTTGTTTTTTGAGATCCCTGAAGCATTTTCCCCTTCCAAACTCGCATAGACCTCGTGAGCGCGAATTTGTGACAGAAAAGTCTCGGGAATCTCGGGATCGCGCGCCGGCGGGAGGCAGCCGCTAGAAGCACCAATCAGTGCGCACAGTGCACAGTTCTGAAGGCACGCGCAGCGCAAGAGTGGCGCTCACGAGCTCGTCAGCCGCGTCCGGTCCGTCCGTGTCACTCTGGAGAGCTAGTGCGATCCTCGGCAGTGTTCTGAGACTGCACTGACTGCTCCGGTCACTGCTGGAAATGCCATGAGAATGGACATAACCGTGAAGAAATAACTAAATAAAGGCATCTGTGATACAAAAAGAGTTTAAACGATTTAGTTATCTTTCGGGAAAGTTTAGTGAAGTCATTTATACGCAGGACAAGGTTCTTCAGCATCATGACAGCCGAGAGAGAGAAAAAGAGGTAAGTCGAGGAAACTTCATTACTGCGTGAAACATAACTTGTGTATTTACAGCCTTGAGTTGTTTATCTTAATTTAAGACTCACAGGTGAGATTTGGCGTATTGCGCAATGGCACGGGCATTAGAGCGGAATAAACTGCTTTTTTCAACCCGAGGCGCAAACACTTGTACACGTTTAGCTTTTTTATAACTAACTTTTTGCTTTATAATTTCCAAAGCAAGTTTAGTTTCTAAAGACTTTGATATCGGAGAGTTGCACTCGGATCCTATTTATGGCTCCTTAGTAAATAGGCTCATGTAAAGGTCTTGAAAGTTATAAAAATGTCATCACCAGAGTTGTATGCTACTAAGAAATAATTTTCTGTATCTCTTTATGCATATAGTAAGTATAAAATATAATTGATTCGCCTTTTTTGTACTAATCTTGGATATGCTTATTCAATGTCAATGATATAGTGCAAAACAATAATCAACAAATTTTCAAAAGAAAGTGAACAACACAAAAAGAATGCGTTTGATAATACACCAGCTGAATTTTATACATGGTTTAAGTATTATTTTTTTATCCATTCAGCATCATTACATATGTTATTTAATCTTGCTCATTTTGTTCATTTGTAATTGTAATCGTTCATTAGGCAACATTAAATCTCAGTTTTCTTTGTAATAAAATTAGATCACAGCATAAAGGATGTTATTTTTTTATTATTAGTGGAAGTAGTTTATAATGACAATTAAGTCACTGAAGGAATTGATTGTCAACTTAACTATTACATCAATATCTAAGGAAAAACACTTATCCCTATATTCCAAACACAATAAGATACAGCATATACAAATAAAATATGAAATTAAGTTTTGCATTTATTTTTAGTTATTGCATTTAGTCTCTTTCATGCAAATCAGTGCATCTCAAACATGTAAACAACATTTATGTTTGCATGGCATGCTTCCATAGTACTCTTTTGAGATTTTATAATACAGTAAGTAGTATTTCTATTCTGCAAAATTGAACCCTTTCAAGTGCAGTCCCTCCACCAGCCACTAAAATGTCTTTATCCCCTAGGTCACAAACTCATTTAAGGATAATGCACATAAATCATAAATACTGGTTTGCTGTTTGGTGTAAATTGTGACTGGCGATCTGTATAGATGATAGTTTAGTCAGCCACACTGAAAAAGAAAAAAAGATGTCTGCAGAATTTAAACAAACTAATTCAATTTTGTAATTTTGAACTTAATGTGTTTAAATAAGTTTGAATAAATTGTTTACAACCGCTTAAAAATGTAGTAAATCCATGGAATCATCTTTGATTTTTTTTTTTTAGTACAGATACTGGTCATTTAGGTGGTAAACATAGCCAGCTTCTCTCTAGTGCCTAAAGCATACTAAAAAAAAGGGGTTAAATCTTCCTCTGTGTGCTGCTTGTTAACAGGAACGTAATGTTCCAATTGAAACTGGGGTTATCAGATCAGGGTTCACCTCTTTTTTTTAAATGCTCCATAATGTGTACCTGCTCTGGTTACTTCCATCACCTTATACGATTCTTATCTGTTATCTGGTTTGTTTAACTTGCTCTTCAGGTGTTTCATTAGCAGTGTGATTGTCTTTTGTAAATGAATCGGAGTGGAGTAATGCAATCATTGTTAATGACATTTATCAATGCTTATTTCAATATGCAAGATATGTGCAATGCAACAATACACTGACACCCTATGATCAGTCATTTATTTCAACACTGAACGGCTCACTGGATTAATAGTTGGGAAACTAAAGGTCGGCCGTTTCTTCGAGGTTAGGGAAAATAGGATTATCTGTAGTGAATGGGTGCTGTGTACAGTCTGGCTTTTGGCTTTCTGTGAACTCTGGCCTAATCTGGTTGAGGGGGAGATGCAGAGAGAGATAGAGGGAGGAATGGGTTCACATCGGCCTGCTAATCACATGATCTGCTCCCCTTTGACAGCTTTTGGTTCAGTTGTGCGTGATGACGCCTGAGGCAGTAGGTGATAGGTGCAGCAGTTGCGCTATTGTGCTTTTCAAAGGTGCGCTTTAGGAATCGTGACAGCTCTGTTTTAGGCAAATCTGCCTTGAGATCTCACACTGAAATACAGACCGGCCTCGTGTTGAGTGCCTGACTGATGCTTTTACTGTAAAGAAGAGTGCTTGTTGAGAACATGTGGGAGAGGCTAAATAGCTGTCGGTCCTGTTATTTTGCCGATGGAAGATGAAAAGACTGCTTAAAAAAAAGTGAAAATAGCCAGCAGGCATCTGTCTTCGGGCTATACCTTGACCTGTTGCACATTTTATATTCAGAAGTTTAGCCTGCTAATGAGTAGAGCTTTTGGGGTTGAGGTCAGCAGCTGGACTGTGTGGGAACTGAACTCAGTAGCCTAGTAAAGGGCAGATGCAGATTCCCATCATTCGAGGCACTGAATCCAGTGTGTTTGTAAAAATTAAAAAAGTAATTAAAAGTGTAGTGCTCTGTGCATTATGCAACCTTGATCTCTGATCCAACAACTTTTGTACTTTAAATGTTTAACAGTGACTTTTGCTGGTTTGAAATGTCAGATTTTGTAGACATTTTTATTTGTTTGAAATAATTGATTTTGTCTTGAAAATGTAAATCACAGCGCTGCCAGTATCTGTTCATTTTGTACAGATTTATTTCTGTATATGTTAGCCTGGACCACAAAACAAGTCATAAGTGTCAATTTTGCAAAATTGAGAATTTTACATTGTCTGAAAGTTGCAAAAATAAGCTTTCCATTTCATTTTAAATGATAAATTTTAATTTGTTTGTTTAAATTAACCCAAATTAATTGTTTGCAACAATTTTGAACAATATTTTTTTCACTGTATGCAATGCATATTATTAATAAAATAGATTTTAAAACAAATACATTTAAACAAGCAATAAAAATACATCATATTTAAATGTCTTTATTTAATTTTTAAACATTCTTTTGCCATAAAAGAAAAATCTGTATTTTTGACACATAAAATGTGTTTAGCTATGGCGAAAAATGTATTTGTGCAACATAAGACAATGTTTTTGTGGTCCAGGGTCACATTTATTGTTTCAGTATGGTTTAAAACTACAAAAATGTCAATAAAAATAACTTTTTGTTAATAATAACTAATAATAATATACACTTCAAAAGTATAAATAAATAGAAAAAAAAAGTTTCCTGGAAACTTATTAATATATACCGTGCTCAGCATAAATAAGTACACCCCCCACATATCTCTCATTAATATTTTCTATAGGATGCTTTACAATATTATTTTTTGGCATTTACATTAGTTTAGTCAGTACTGAAGTCAAATCTGGAGCTAATCTAACAAAACAACTTACAATAGTTGTCAGCAGAAACAAACAATATACTTTTTTATGTATTTAAATGTATTATCTTTTTATTTCTGAAGATGTTCTGTGACTAAAATATTAATTTAATAAATATATCTGTTAAATAAATCTGTTTTGTTTAAATGCACCAATATATATTAGCCATATTCATAGAAAAATGGATAAAAATATTCATTTTTAAAATGGGATGTACTCAGTTATGCTGAGCACTGTATATATTTTACAGTATAGATTATAGCTTCTGCATTTATAAGTAATTGAATTCTTTTAATATTAATTTAGTTCAAAATATCAACATAACAAATTAATAAGCTATAAAGGTTGACTTAAATTTTTTTAAATAAATATTATATATGAAATGTACAACAAGAATAGACAAAACTGCTAACGTAGCTAACGTTTCCTTCCAACTTTTGTCGCATTTTGAATATGCACATTAAAAAAAAACATTGATGGAAATGCCAAGATGCTCATACATTTTGGAAATGCACATAAAAACATGCGCATAACTAGGATAAACCTTTTATTTGATAAGTAAAGATGCGCATAAACTTTGATGGAAACACTTTTACTGAACAAATTCCAGTATGCGCGTTAAAAAAGTCATGTGATGTTGATTTAAAACATCATGTGATGATAAAAATGTAAGTGTATGGACAAACTAGCAAGCTGACCACATTGTAAAACATCTAAAATATTGTAAAATGCTGTAACCATTTCAGTATTAGTGTTATTATTTTATTAATTAGCTCCAGAATCAAGAGCAATTTCTGTGCTCCAAGTCTCACACTTTCAAACGCCACCGTGCGTTCACTGCGTGTCAGGATTGCCTTCTGAAGCGTGAATCATTCATTAAATTAGAAAAAGATTCACGTAGCTTCTCCTACCGCAGTAAATTCTGTTTATATTTGGCTCCAGACCAAAAAGAAGTGAAAATTTTGTTCGCTCTGACTCATTGGATGGAAACGCTGCTTTATTCGCACGTCTTTTATGCGATAATCCAGTTTTACAAATAAAGTTAATATGCATTTTATGGATGGAAACATAGCTACTGTCAACACTGACCTACTTTAGGACTACATGTGCACAGTTATATAGCGATAACATTGTCATCTACTGGCCTGGCATGCATAATGCAGCGTTTTAGTCATTTTCATGCGAAAGGATATTCTTTTGTCAATGCTGTTGACTGTTCACAAAACATTTTTACACAGATATAATCTTATAGTAAAATCTTGTTGTGTAAACGCACAATTCCTTGCTCAGCTTTATTCAAACCCAAGACATCCACCTGGATTTCAGGCACCAAAATAGTAGATTCAGCTGTAGTGTATAATAGTGTCTAGTGAGTTCACAGCTTTTCCACACGTCAGCCTTTCCAAATGTGCAGAGTTTAAGTGAAGCAAAATGTAAAATCAGGCGCATTTTTTGTTACCAACACATGCGCATAAACAGCCTTATCTGTTATCTCTGATGTTATAGCTAAATTATTATGCCCCGCTATTGAAGCAATCCCTTTGTCATGTAAATGACATTTAGCATTTATTATGATATGGATAGTTTCCAACATGATATGAAATCAGAGCAGATTGTCAGGTTACATCAAGTTATGTAAAATCATTTAATAAATTTTATTGCTTTATTAGCTTTTAAACTTCTCTATAGCTGTAAATAGATTATATAAGTGATGAAGGACATCATGCAGAATCAGCTGTGGTAAGGGAAAGCAATCAGTTATTGTAAATGTGTACTGTGAATGAGCCTGCATGATATTTGTTTAATTATTTAACTAATATTTATGTATTGAAACACTTCATTTCCAAAACGAATGTGGTTTACTTCTGAGAGAATGAAAGAGAGAGATAGTAGGGCTGAAATGGAAGTTGCCATTTCGCATTAATCGAACAGAAAAAGCAGACAGTCCCATGGGTTGACCTCAAAGTAAAAACATCAGCCATTTCCTGTGAGAATAATCCTTAGTTACTAATACAATGACAATTTTTTTTTCTGAAAAAGAGTTGGGGGATATTTTGCGGTTGCCAAATATGCAGCTGTATAATAGAAGGCTGATTATGGCATTCCTGCTCCCCCGCACCACACTGTGCACATTTTACAAACACTCCCAGAGCCGGGCTGACCTGAGCCGGGGAATAGGGGACCCACACTGGGACGCTGCTACTGGAATTAAACTGCTAGTTCCTGGTCTCAGCATTGGTCTCCCACAGACCCTGAAAGTTTTGCGCTGCACGCAGGCCACGTGTGCTGGTATTTGTGTTACTGTGTTATCATATGTGACGCATTAAAAGAGTGCTTGTGGTGTTTCATCAACAAACGGAGCAGTGTGGCTTGGTTTTTTTTTTCTGTGAGGGTGGCACACCGCATTTAGAGGGCATACAGAGTTCACGCTTTCACATACTGGCAAGCCACAAACCACAAAACCATGTCACCTGCCAAGATAATCGCTCTCAGGAAACACAAATAGTCAGTTTTTGTGTGCTTTCTTGAATAGTAACACTTTAAACTAATGGTCCATTAGTTCATGTATTTACTAACATGAATAAACATTTAGTTATATATTTTAGATATTATATATTTATTCATCTCTGTTAATATCAGTAAAGGCTATTCAAGTTAAATTATGTTAGTCCGGTGTTCATTAACTGTTGTTAACAAGCACAACTGTGGATTTTAATAATGCATTAATAAATGTTAAAATATAATTAATAAATGTTTTACAAGATTATTCATACTTGGTCAATGTTAGGGAATACATTAACTAATGGACCATAATTCTAAAGTGTTACCTCTTGAACATTAATGTAGATTTTTTGGGGGTGAATAGTTGCTTTAAGCTGTACTTTAAACAGAAAAATATTGGTTAGTTAACTTCTGATTTTTTCTCCACTGTGAAAAAATGCTGTAAAACTTACAGTATTACTGGCAATTTTGGTTTCCAGTAATACTGTAAAATTAGCCAGTAATACTGTAAAAATTGACTTGTACACTTTACAGTGTTACTGCCAATTCTACAGTATTACTGGCTAATTTTACAGTATTACTGGTGATTTATACAGTATTACTGGCAACTTTGGTTTCCAATAATACTGTAAAATTAGACAGTAATACTGTAAAAATCGCCTTGTGCACTTTACAGTATTACTACCAATATTACAGTATTGCTGGCTAATTTTACAGTATTACTGGTGATTTTTACAGAATTACTGGCAATTTGGTTTCCAGTAATACTGTAAAATTAGCCAGTAATTCTGTAAAAATTCGTTTTAAATTAATACAGTATTACTGGCATATTTTTCAGTATTAATGGCTAATTTTACAGTATTACTGGCAATGTTTACAATATTACTGGCTAATTTTATGGTATTACTATCAATTTTTACAGTGTTACTGCCAATTTTGGTTTCCAGTCATACTGTAAAATTAGCCAGTAATACTGTAAAAAATGTCTTGTAAATTTTGCAGTATTACTTGCCATTTTTAGAGTATTACTGGAAACCAAAATTAGCCAGCAATACTTTAGCATTTTTACAGTATTACTGGCAATTTTGGTTTCCTGTAATACTGTAAAAATAAGCCCGTAATATTGTAAAAATTGTCTTGTAAATTTTACAGTATTATCGCCAATTTTACAGTATTACAGGCTGATTTTACAGTATTGCTGGCAATTTTTACATCACTACTGCATTACTGGCAATTTGGCAATTTTTACTGTATTACTGGCCAATATGGTTTTAGCCAATACTGTAAAATTAGCCAGTAATACTGTAAGATTGCCTTGTAACTTTTGTAATGTTCTAGTAATACTGTAATTTTTTGTAAACTGCGATTTTACAGTGTACACTTTCAAATTGCATTGTGGGATCTTGTTGTCAGCTCTGATAACTTTTGATGTTAAAAAGTTAATTAAAATAACTTTCATTTTAATTTTTTGTAGTTTTTAATGCTATGTTGATTCAGTTCGAAGAAATTATGGAACAAAAACCCATGAGCTGCTTGAACATTTTCAGAATATTTGTTATACAGTATATATTGTTTCAAACTATCAAAAATGTCAATAAAAGTCACTGTTTTATTGTAGTGTTCGATTTTCAAAAGTTGACGGAGCAGAGATAAATGAGCCTAATAAACAGAATACGCCTATAAATAAAAAAATTGCAGGAAACTGTTGAATTGTATGAATTACAGGAAAAAGTTAATTGGATATTTTTTTACTGTGTGTTTGAAGTTATTTATAGATGTCTAAGCTGCTTTACATTGTGTCTGTATGTATATAACTGTCCCTGAAGATTACTCTGAACAACATGTACTAACAAGCTCTTAATAGGCATCTTCATGAGCCTGTCCTATAGTGACCTGACATGACCCGGCCAGAATGAACCCATATTTAAGTTTTTTAATGTCAAATTTAAGATAGAATTTCTTGTATCTGCTGGGATTCAGATTTTTTTTCTCCACGAGTGAGATTAAAACCTCGATGCACATATTCTCACAGTAGTGGTTTGCTTATAGATTTTGCATATATGGAATATATATACCACTAAGAGTTAGAAATAGCAGTAAAAAAAAATTTAATGAAGAGTTTTCTCTTAAGTTAAGCGTGAGGGCGGGGTTAACCTTATTGCTATGGATGATGTCAGCATGATTACTAACTATGCACACAGTGATTGGCCGATAGAGGAGGGGAGGAGTCTCTGTCAGAAAATTTAATTGATGGAAACTTTAGAGTGCAATATTATGTTGCTATATTTAAATAAATTTTTAAAAGTTGTAAATACATATAAAAATGGTAAAATATCAATTCATAGAACAAATAAAAATATTTTTGACCATTTTTTTTGTATTTCTTTGAAACAAATTTAGAAAGATATGTGAAAACGTATTTCTAACTGTATGGGAATACCCCAGTAATTAAGGCAATAACTTTTTAAAAGGTCATTGTGGTCAAATGTTTGTAAAATGTTTTCTTTCAAGTACGATGGCCAGCAACAGCCATTTTAGGACAGTTTTTGGTTTGGTCTAATATTTAGGAATCCTCTTCAGTACTCCTAAAGTTTTACTGGTTTAGAAGCTAGTGTTAGCACTAAAACACTTTGTCAAATACTTTTAGATCAAAAATTGAAGAGTTTAGAACTGAGAAAGTTTATTTGTTACTTATTTATTTATTTTATTTATGTATTTGTTTAATTTTTTGTAACATTTTGTTTGTTTGGTTACTGTGTGAGTAAGGCTTTGTTTTTGTTAATGGAAAATACACTTTTTAGCTCATGAAACTTCTACAAAATGAAGACAAAAATAATTATTTAAATTATTATTTTTATGCTTTGCTTTGTTTTTGTTAATAGAAAATATAAGGTTTAGGTTATGAAACTTCCATAAAATGAAAACAAAATTATTTGTTTTAATTATTATTTTTATACTTTGTTTTTGTTAGTAGAAAATACACTTTTAACTTATGAAACTTCCATAAATTGAAAAAAAAAATTATTACTTTGCTTCTAACAATAAAATGCATTCCAAATATAACAAAATATGCATATTCAGCCTCTTCTGTTTTGCAGGCACCCTTCAGAAAGGCGTAAGGAGAAGTCTCGTGATGCGGCGCGCTGCAGGCGCAGTAAAGAGACAGAGGTGTTTTATGAGCTGGCCCATCAGCTACCATTACCCCACAGCATCAGCTCACACCTGGACAAAGCCTCTATCATGAGACTGGCTATCAGCTTCCTGCGCACACGCAAGCTCTTCAGCTCAGGTACACCATTGCACAACACGCTTCAGATACATCTGATCTCTCAGCATTCTGGCTATGTGTTTTTTAAATCTTATTATTTGTTTGTAATTAGCCTGTTTAAGCTTATTTCTGACAACTGCGCATGGAAACATTTGGTCTTGGCGGAATAGACCTGCTTTGGTGCAAAGCAAGGGCCGTGACTTGCTACTACCGGAATATTTATAAACATGCTCTCTGAGAACCCACTGCTGCTGCAAAGTTAACATAGATGTAACCCTGTAGCCAAACTATACACAGGTGGAGCTGGGGTGGAGGAGGGTATCAGAAAATGACCGCAGTTTGCTAGTGCAAATAACACTGAGGTACTTAAATTTTGATGAGCAAGCTCATTGGCTGTTTACAGTACATGAAACACACAGTACAGTATGTGAAATGCAGGGAACATTTAGAACATGTGAAACACAAAACTCTGTGATATTGACGTACTAAGGCTGCATTTATTTAATAAAGCAAGAATATTGTGAAATATTTTGACAATTTAAAATAAATATAGATTCAAAAAATATAAGAATGTATGTGACAGTAAAAGCTGAATTCCAAACATCAATACTACAGTCTTTAATGTTACATAAACTATTAAAAGTCATTCTAATTTTCTGATATTGTGCTCAGAAAAAAATATTATTAATATTGGCATCTTTTTTTTCTGCTTGAATTTTTTTATAGAATTTGTGGCACATTTATGGATTTTTTTATTAATTTGTTTTTTTTATTATTGTGAATAAAGAAATGTAACATTTCAAAACATTTTAATGAATAATTCAATGTATCCATGATAAACAAAAATATATATTTCTTAAAATTAAATTATTACTAACTATTGAACAGTAATTTTTTAGACTTTTTAATTTATAAAAATGATTTATAAATAAAATAGTCTAATTCGTTAATTTTCCTTTGGCTTATTTTCTGATTTATCAGGGATCACCAAAGCGGAATGAACCGCTAACTACTCTTCTATAGCTTTACACTAAAAATCTATAAAAAACTGTTCAGGTTATTATAATTGACCTATTGACAGGTTATTATAATTAATAATAGACATGGTAGATGTCTGTGGTGTGTCCTCATGGAGACGGCTCAGTAAACATGTTTGTGTGTCAGCGAAGTTGGGCTGGGTAAGTCCATGAGATGTCCTGTACTCCTCAATATATAATAAGAAATTCAGGAAGACAGACAAAGAGCGCTGCACATTGTTTCCAAACGCAATTCCTGGCGCACATACATGTGTACAGTATGTGTGCATGTCTCTAAGAGAGAGAGGGGAATGAACAATAAGAAGGGAAGAGATGGAATCTGCTGATGAAAATGTGTGTGGGTGAGGTGGAAGTGGGTGGAGAAGATGGATGGATGTGGAGAAACAGGGAAAGAGGCCGATGACGAGGTGTGAGGTAATTAGGGGTTCCTGGGGGTATTGTTTTCTCTGAACGGTGAGTTATGATTTCTTCTCACACTCTTTTCTTAGCCACAACACCATGTTTGTTGGCGCCGTGCAGGTCTGTCAGAGATATTCGGCATACTGTACTGTATGTCTTTATGAGTGCTCTGTGTTTGCTGTTGACCTTTGATAGGCCACAAGATCATAAAACCAGAAGCAGATACTGATATGTTGTTCAGTGAAGTGTGTCATAGAATCATATCGCTAATAGGGTGTTGAAGAACTTATGATTCTCATCCAAACTAAATATGTTATAACATTTATATGATTTAGAGGTAATAAAAAGCTGGTCTGAATGACAATACTGTCAAATCATTCATTAGATTCACACAAAAAATTATTATGTCCGTCATTGGGGGATGAGAAAATCGTACTACATTGTACGAATGGAATTGTATGACTTCAAACGAATTAGCCACTATTTTAATAGTTACAATTTGCTGTGAAATAGTGCTGTTTATTCATACTCATGCAGTCCTGTTGTCTGTCATTCTTATTTTGGTTATTAAGGACTTGCTTGTGCTTTTAAATGTCACTATTTTCATCACAGAAACAATAATGGTATCATTTTTAAAAGATTTTAGACAGGTTCATGTCCCAAAAATATGTAAATGAATGGCCAAAATCTCTTTTTTCTTTCTTTTTTTAACCGTATAAACATACCTTTTGTGAATTTAACAGATGTGACCTCTCTGTCGCTATAAACGTTCTTCAAAAAAGTGATTGACATCATTGAGGCATAATCTTAATCCGTAAACTTTCTTTTGCCTGGATTTTCTTTTGTTTAAATTAAATTCACAATTTATTTCTCTTTACAACTCAGTTCTTTCTCCTAGAATGTAATATGATCAAATCTAGAGCAAACTGAGACTTTTACTCAAATCTTCTGCTTTCTTTTTGTGTCTCTTTTTTCAAAGGGCACAGTTTTCTGTAGAAAGTGTTAAAGAGGATTGTGTAACATTGAAGAAAATTCTGAAATGACAGCGTTAAATATCTTAAGGTTTCTCTGAAACAGCATATAGTTTACATTTTCTCACCATTTGGTCATACTCTAGTGCAGGGGTCTCAAACTCGCTGCCCGCGGGCCATTTGCGGCCCTCAGTGCAATATTTTGTGGCCCGCGCCGACCGCTGTACACTGACAGAATCAGCGGAGCGGGGAGAGAGAGCGCTCCCCGCTCCGCTTATTCTATCCGTACACACTACACAGCGGTCACTGGCATTCCCCGCCCGCCGTGTAAACAAAGGCTATAGCCTGCATCTTATATATATTATAGGTAGATACAGACTGGTACAGACTGATGTGACTGAAGTGGGGTGGGGGTGTTTTATTTATACATATATACGCCTTTTTTTTTAGGTGAGGGCAGGCACGTGCACACATACGTAGGGCTCAACCTGTGCAGTGCACATGCCCTTTTTAGTCTTGGATAGAAAGTGCCCTTCCAAAATGATCAAAAGTGCCCCCGCGACGCGGCACACCTTCGGTCCCGCCCTTCAGTAGGCGCGCGACAACACAGCTGATCAGTACGCGCGCGATAACACCGCTCTTCAGTACGCGCGCATCCACTCTGCAGTGGGTGAGGGAATGGAAGTTTTGAGTGAGTTCCCCCAAGCCATACTGAGGGTCTCAACTGCTTCCGCTCTAAAGCCAAATGTGGTTCAGATTTGTGAGAAGAAGCGCTGTCAAGTCTCTGGCAGCAAGAAGTAGGCAAAAGATCCCATGTTCAGAAGAACTGTTCATAATCTTCACTCAATGTTCTATTAATGTTCAGGACACTTCATGTTCAGAAGAAATAATTAAAACTGTTAATAATGACATTTGAGGACTTTTTTTTTGTGAAATCCCTTATGCGGCCCAGCCTCACCCAGACTTTGCCTCCTGCGGCCCCCAGGTAAATTGAGTTTGAGACCCCTGCTCTAGTGGTTGTAACCTTTTAAGAAATTCTTTCTTCTGTTGAACACAAAACAGGATATTCTATTCAGCCACTGACATCCATAGTTGAAACAAAACTTACTATGAAATTCAATGGCTGCTGCTTTCCAACATTCTTCAGTATGTCTTCTTTTGTGTTCAACAAAAGAAAGAAATTTTCAGATTTCACTCCCTTTTTAAGTAAAAGACAAAGTGCTGTCCCAACTGTTCTCTAATTGGTCAGCATATCAAATCCAGTTATCACATGCCTCAGATTTCAGATTAGGTATTTACATGTTGTTTTGTAACAAAAAAGTTAAGGTCAAAGTACAAGACAAATAATGTTATTACCTAATTAAAATAAAATAGTTATTTTGAACTGCCAAAATAAGTCACAGCTGGTCTAGTTTCACTTCTGTTACTGATAATTGCAGATACATAACAAATTGGCATAACACCAGCCTGTTGTCTTAGCTGCCTATCTACTTTCACCCTCCTACACACTCAGAAATACAGGTATGCGAGCTGTCACTGAGGTGGTACCTTTAAAAAAGGTACAAATTTGTATCTAAAAGGTCCACATTAATACCCCAATTGTACATATTAGTACCAAAAAAGTACAAAGGTGTTCCTCTCAAAATTAATATAATATCTTTTTGAGGTACCAATATGGACTCTTCAAGTATACAAATGTGTACCTTTTGAAAAGGTACCACCCCAGTGACAGCTCTCGTACCGTTATTTCTAAGAGTGTATACAGAAGAAATAGTTTTTAAAACAATATTGTTCTCTTATCTCCCTTAAAGAGTTTGTTCACCCAAAATAGAAACTTTTGTCCTTAATTATTCACCCTTATGATGCTCCAATCTTCAGAGACCTTCGTTCATCTTCAGGACACAAATTAAGCTATTTTAGATTAAATACGAGAGCTCTCTCATGCTCCATAGGCATCAACAATCTTGAGATGATCAAAGTCTATAAAAAGAGAAAAAACTGTCAAAACATTTCATCTGACTTAAGCTGTAATCATACTCTACGAATACTTTTGTTTACAAAAAAAAAAAGCTGTAGAAATGAACATTTACAGGTACTATAGGCAGTACAACGTATTGTCATTAGAATAAGCAGTACAACACACAAGTGCCATATCCCCCATAGTAAATGTGCACCATAATCTGACAAGGAAGACATTAGCAAACAAACTCTTAAGACAAACAAGGTCAAGTGTTTTTGGAGCCTTGTATGATTACAGTTGAACCACAGAAGTCACACGGAGAGATTTTAAATTGTTTTTGATATTTTTCTGGACTTTTGAATGTCTCTGGAATGCTGTCTATGGAAGATGAGAGTGCTCTTGGATTGTATTTAAGTGAAGTTTATTCATAAACTAATTTCGAGAAGATCAGGTGCTTATGATTGACCTTGGCTGTTCCTGCATTAACTAACACATGATGCACCAATCAGACGATTCCTAACTCACTATAAATAACCAGAGTTTCTTAACTCAGTTATATTCATCTTAAAGAATCTCCCTTCCACCCCTACTCCTCCCCCCTTTTCCCTGATAGGGTGGCACAGCAGCCCAGTGGTTAGCACTGTTGCCTTACAGCAAGAATGTCACTAGTTCACATCCTTACAAGGCCAGTCAACATTTCTGTGTGGAGTTTACATGTTCTTCCTGTGCTCACATGGGTTTCCTTTGCATTCTCCAGTTTCCTCCCAGTCCAAAGACATGCGGCATTGGGAAATTGACCAAACCAAGAGTGATCTCTTAATCAGCAGTATATCTCTCCATAGCAATCTCTAATTTGACATTAGCCTTAAATAAGCAGGGTAGTTCTCGAGATCTACCTGAGCTCAAACTCCCCTCTCGCCCTTTAAATAAGAGAGAGCCCCGGGTTAGAGGATCTTATGAGCTCAGTGCTCTCTCCTGGGACAGTATGCCAAACAAGCTTTACAATCAATCATCAGCTAAGTGTAAACTCTTGAAATAACCTTAATTTGTAGATGAACAAAGCTCTCATCAGATTGGAACAACATGAGGGTGAGTAATTAATAACAGACTTTCCATTTTTGGGTAAACTAAACCTTTAAATGAGTATTTTAGGCAAACATTAGCTGGACTCTATTTAGCTGTGTGGTAAAAACACAGGTACCCACTTTGGTACCCACTTTCTGTACAGCTAACTATTGGTTGAGGATATTTTGAGGAAACATTTCAGTAAAAGTTAAAACAAAACTTCACAATTACTCCAAAAACAAAAAAAAAGCTAAAAAATCCTTAAATTTTAATCTTTAAAAAAAAACTTTTCATTGTACAGTACGTTTGTGTCTGTGCACACTGTATCTGACTTGTTTATGTCTAGAAGATCTTAATGATTATAATAGAGACAGACAGAGAATGGCAAAAAAATTGTTCTTGCGTTTGGCTGAGAGCTTGTTAGACATCACAACAAAGTATTTATAGCACCGGGATGAAGACCGACGGGCTTGAGGTGGGAGCGCAGACACAGACCACCTGCTGACACCCAAACGCACAATGCAGACGTATGTGTCGATGTCAAAGCTTTAGCGCTCGAGCCCAAAATGCCTGATCTCAATGAGGATCTTATCTGTGGGGAAGCAGACATGAAGCGCACAGCGTGGTGCTTCGCTTTCATTATTTTCTCAAGTTGTTGATGCTTTTCATGCGCATTGTGTATTTCAAACATCCTCTATTTGCTGATTGGACAAATAGCTTGTTTTTAGTCCATGCTAGAATGAGAGTTTCATTTGATAATAATTTAATTTTGAGCTACTTTTATTTTTAAAGCACTAATACAGAGTTTGTGTTAGATTTGCAAGATTTTAAAGGAACACTCCACTTTTTTTTTAGAAATAGGGTCATTTTACAACTCGCATAAAATCAAATTCAGTATTTTGACGCTCTCTGTCCATTTTGTCAATCCCTGGTAGGATTTAGTGATTTGGGAGCCCTAAGCAATTCCAGCCATAGGGTCCTACAATCCTAAAATGTACCGTTTGTACTTGTAATAATTAAACAAAAGTGTCAATCTCTTTTTCTCTGTTTTATCTTAATACATTGTCTACATTTTAAATTATTTGTTTTCTTAAAATGAATTAACAACTAAAAATAATAAATAAATCGAAAAAAATGTTATTTAAAACTAAATCTTTACTTGATTTGACTACTGCACTTCTCCAGGATTGGGGGTGTAAGACAAGCTTATGTAGATGTAATAATTGTATTATAATTTATACTTCTAGGTATTTATTGTTGGCCCAAAAATTTCCAGAAGCCATAATAGGCTGCTTATTCACTTATTGGTTAAATTTGCACCTGATCCCTGGGTCAGTGGGGAGCACTTTTAGCCTAGCTTAGCATAAACCATTGAATCAGATTAGATCATTAGCATCTCACTCAAAAAAAATGTAAAAAAGTTTCAGTAATTTTCCTATTTAAAATTTGACTTTTCTTTAGTTGCATTATGACAGACAGAAAATGAAAAGTTCCTATATTCTGGCTTGATTTGGCTAAGACTATACTCTCATTCTGGTGTAATAATCAAGAATCTTTGCTGCCATACCATGGTTGCAGCAGGTGCAATTATATTATGCAGCCTCTGAAAATATTCTTCAGCTAAAGCCTGATTTGTACTTTACTTTCACTTGGCGCCGCGTCACAGACCTTCGCTGACTGCACCTCATAAAACGGACGAGACTTTTATACTTGATGCGTTTGGTGTTGTGATATTCTTTAAAATGACAAGGGGCAGTCAAAAGAAACTGACAGTAAAAGCAGATGAATAAACAGAGAAGTAGAAAGTTTCCGGAACTATGTCATATCATTAATATATTTCAAGGTTTTTAAACTAATTATTTGTAATATTTTTTATAAATTATTTTTAATGATTATAAAGATTTTTATAAACGTTCAAGGTTTTTTAAATTCAAACTTTGATGCATCACTTGCTTTTGTTTATATCTCAGACAGATCCATCTTTTATAGTTTATTAAAATATTAATGACAACAGAACATGGGTTGCTATATAAATATATTTTTATATATGGCAAGAATAAAAGCAAAAAAAAATTTAAAATCACACATAACTGTCTGGCTAGTTTGTTCTCTACTGATATGGTAAAAAGGCAATAATGGTGCAACGTTGCAGACAATTATCACCAATAAAGCCCAAATACAGGGCATCAGTATATTATACACCAGTAGGTTCAAATATTTTTTTCCAGTTACTAAAGAAATAATTTGTGACTTAATTTTAGTTTTATAAACTATTAAATAATTTTAAATTTAAAATAATAACATATACATCAGTGTAAAACCTACAACTGGTGGAAAAACATATTCTGTCATCTTTAAACCACCTGGGTCTACACTTTTGCCAAGGCCTCTCTTTTTGGTTTTAACAAACTTACCCCTGAAGTTTTCTAAACTTTTTAACAAAAACTTTCCTACTTTTCCACTGCTGTTGCAATTTCTAGCCAAAACATATTGGTCATCTGGTTATCTCTACGATCATGGGCGGATCATACAGATGTGTGTACAATACCTGTTTTAGACAAAATCTCTTCAAAGTGATTCATATTTAACTCAAATCGAATATGGCGCCGCGTGAACTGCTTGCTTGAGTCTCAAAAAAATTGTGCGCTCTGCCAGATGAAATCATGTCATGCGCACTCAAAGTGAACCTTTACAAACCCAGCGATGACCTTACATTCACTGCGTGCTTAAGCGAACTAGCAGATGCATCGAGTATAAAGCAGGCTTAAGTGGGGTAAATAATATTATTGTTCCTACTGCAGCCATGATATGGCAGCAAAGTTCCTTGATTATTGTATAGTATAGTTCCTATATATATCGGGCAATATAATATCAACTTATCATTTTTAATCAGTCTTAGTAAACGATGTAACTGCAATTTAACTACAGTATTGTCAAGATTTAAATAAAATAACTATTGTAATAACTAAAATAACTAATATAAAATAAATAATATAACTATTGTAACTATTGTAACTATTGTTATTCTGAACAGTATGCTAATGGTCTAATCTAATACAATGATCTATGCTAGGATTAGCTAAACGTGCTATCGCCAGACCTGGAGATTTGCTGAATGGATTCAAAATTATAAACTTCAAATGATTTAACCTTTAACAGGACCTCTAAAATGAGCCCATTTATCCCTAAAAATGGACTGCTTCTTTATGTTTGTTTTGATAATTTACCAGCATAAAGTTAAAAAATTTGTGTACTCATATTAAGTTGTGTTATCTTTTGTTGCAGGCCATACAGTCCAGCAAATGCGGTCGCAAAATTTAGGCCAGATGGACAATCTGTATCTGAAGTCTCTGGAAGGCTTTGTGATTGTGGTCACTTCAGATGGGGACATGATATTCCTTTCAGAAAATGTCAGTAAATTTATGGGCCTAACGCAGGTAAGCCTCACCTCATTTCTCTCACTCTTTCAGAAAAGTGACAACCATAGAAACTCTCATCATTTATAGCTACTAAACTCTTGACTTGCCCTAAAAACTGTTATCAGGTGGAACTGACAGGCCACAGCATCTTCGACTTCACACATCCTTGCGATCATGAAGAAATCCGAGAAAATCTCAGCATCAAATCAGGTGAGCTTCATCCCCATTTCTCAGAAGTGTTTTGATACAATTTCTTTTTACCTGTATATGTGCATTGTTGCGTCTCAAAACCAAAATGACCTGCTTATCTGTGGCTGTAAATTGCAACAGAGATGTCCTGATCTGAGTGTACTTATCAGTCAGGATGTTACATTTTAAACATTCTTGTGGTGGTTCTTGTAAGGACAAGTCCCCTATTTTATCAAGTCTAACTCTAGTCTAGCCTACAGTCTTTTTAGACTTGAGGACTTTTATATTTTTGAGACCAATGAGTGTTCCTTAAAAGATGGTTTTGTGACATACCAGGTATGGCATTCGCCGATGTGATATTCTTTAAAACGACAGGGGGCAGTCAAAAGAAACCCACCATAAAATCAGACGAAATATCCATAAAATCAGACAAAAAAAACAGAAAAGTAGGAAGTTTCCGGAACTTCAAGTCAAGTCATTTCATTAATATCTTTTTAATATCATATCGTATTAATATCGTAACCTAATCTAACCTAAACAAGATTTTTAAACTAACCTAAACTTTTGTCTTCAAAAAGTTAAGCCAAGAAAGTTGACAAATACTGGTTATGCAAATACTGTAGTTGTAAGCAAGATTTGTTTGGTCAACAAACAGTTAAGGATATATGTGACACTAAATTAACCATGCTTTCTGCTATATTATTATTATTATTATTATTATTATCATCATCACAGTATAGTTTCTAAAATTTCATGTTCAGGGTTTCTGTGCTTATTTTATTTATTTATTTTTTTTTAAACAATATTGTATTTAATATGTATTTATTTAATTTTCACTTAAGGTTTTCAGTACTTGATTGTAGAACTATAAAATTATTCAGTGATTAATGGCCAATTAATGATAAAACATAAGTTGTCCTTGAAAATGGCTAATTTGTTTTTAATGCATGTTGGACATGTTGCCTTGGGCTGGAGGGGGTCAGGTTCGGGGACCACAGGATTTTATCTCTGTTATTCGCAGACGATATTGTTCTGTTGGCTTCATCAAACTTGGACCTTCAGCATGCACTGAGGTGGTTTGCTGCTGAGTGTGACGGAGCTGGGATTAGTATCAGCACGTCCAGGTCTGAGGCCATGGTGCTCCACCGGAAAAAGGTGGTTTACCATCTCCAGGTTGGAGAAAAGTCCGTACCCCAGGTATAGGAGTTCAAGTATCTCAGGGTTTTGTTCACGAATGAGGGAAGAATGGAAGGTCAGATTGACAGGTGGAATGGTGCATCGGCAGCAGTAATGCGGTCAATGTATCGGTCTGTTGTGGTAAAAACGGAGCTGAGCCGAAAGGCAAAGCTCTCGATTTACCGGTCAATCTATGTTCCTACTCTTACCTATGGTCATGAGCTTTGGGTCATGACTGAAAAGACAAGATCTCAGATACAAGCGACCAAAATGAATTTCCTTTGCAGAGTGACAGGGCGCACCCTTATAGAAAGGGTGAGGAGCTCTGTTAGCTGGGAGGAGCTTGAAGTAGAGACTCTGCTCCTTCACACTGAGAGAAGTCATCTGAGGTGGCTTGGACATCGGTTTCAGATGCCTCCTGGACGCCTACCTAGGAAGGTGTTCCAGGTATGTCCCACCAGGAGGAGGCCTAGGGGAAGACCCAGGACAGGTTGGAGGGACTTTGTCTCTCGGCTAGCCAGGGAACACCTCGGGATCTGCCCGGAGGACCTGGATACATGTCTGTGGAGAGGAAAGTCTGGGGTTATCTCCTAAGACTGCTGCCCCTGTGACCTGGCTCCAGAAAAGCAGATAAAAGTGAAATGAAATGAACCTTACTTTCATTGAATACATTTTATTCTATCGCAAAAAAAAAAGAACACTAAATAATCATTAAAAAAAATCAATATTACTCTTTTTAAAAGGTGTTAGAACCATAGCCATGTTCTAATCTAGAAGTCATTCAATATCTTTAGTTCAGGCAATGGCAGACATACAGCAGTGTGCTAAACTTTGTATAGCTTTGCTAGCTTTTTTCCATTCGTCTTATTAATTCACACAAAACTTGGTGTGAACTTGCTCTCCATCCTTTTGCCGAAGTACTTTAATTACTGTATCTGTTGCTGTTATGCTTTCATGCAGAAATACACACAGACTGAAAGTACACCAATGTTGCTCTGCTCTGGTTTTATTTGTCTTCCACTAGCTGATCACCTGACCAGTTAGACGTGATGTAATTTTCTTGTAATTTCATTGGTCAGTGTGCGATAATGCAAAAGCACAGAGAGCTCAATATACTGTAGTTAAGGTTTCGACAGACTGTTTTACCTTTGCACCTTTCATCCACGACCCACTGACAGACCAAAGTCCTCTAAATGTTCTAGAAAAGAATAAGAAGAACTTTATGTCCAACATCAAAACATGATTTTGATAGTTACTTTATTTTTAATAGTTTAATCGTTTTTGTCTTGTTTTTTGCATTGCTTTGCTTGTTATTTGTTATTTGGTTTTGTTTGTTTGTTTGTTTGTTTTACTATAAAATATGCTGGGTTCCAGACAATGGATTTGTGTTTAGACATCATGAAGGAATTAATTTAACTTATTAGTTTTTACAAATTTAAGTGTATTTAACATTAAAAAAATCCCTCTGAAAAACTCAAGAATGTGTTGTTTCAGCTCATTTTAAATAAGTAGTTTGAACAAACAGCAAACATAGTTTTTTGTGTTTAAATGTTTTTTTTTGTCTTGTTTTGTTTCGTGTTTAGTTTTTCTGTTTTGTTTAGTTTCTTGTTTCATTTTGTTTTGTTTAGTTTAGTTTTGTGTTTTGTTTTTTGTTTTGTTTCATTGCTTGTTTCGTTTAATTTCTCGTTTTGTTTTGTTTCGTGCTTTGTTTTGTTTCATTTCTTGTTTTTTCTTTTCATTTCTTGTTTTGTTGTTTTGTTTCGTTTTATTTCATGTTTTGTTTTGTTTCATTTCATTTCATTTCGTTTTGTTTCATTTCATTTTGTTTAATTTAGTTGAATTTCTTTTGGTTTTGTTTACATACAGTAAATGGCTAGAAAACCACATTTTGAGTTCGCTTTAGTATGTAAAGTATTATGGCCAACATAATCATAACATGATTTTTATAATTATTGACTTGTATGCAGGACATGAATATACAGTATATACAGTTGAAGTCAGAATTATTAGCCCCCCTGAATTATTAGTGCCCCTGTTTATTTTTTTTCACCAATTTCTGTTTAATGAAGGGAAGATTGTTTCAGCACATTTCTAAACATAATAGTTTTAATAACTCATTTCTAATAACTGATTTATTTTATCTTTGACATGATGACAGTAAATAATATTTGACTAGATATTTTTCAAGACACTTCTATACAGCTTAAAGTGACATTTAAAGGCTTAACTAGGTTAATAAGGTGAACTAGGCAGGTTAGGGTAATTACGCAAGTTATTGTATAACAATGGTTTGTTCTGTAGATTATTGAAAAAAAATAATTAGCTTAAAGGGGCTAATAATATTGTCCCAAAAATGGTTTTTAAAAAATTAATAAATGCTTTTATTCTAGCCGAAATAAAACAAATAAAACTTTTTTTTTATTATTTTTTTTAATATATATATATATTTTTTCCTCTTCTTTTTCTTCATAGGGCCTGTGTATGGCAGAAAAGGGAAAGAAATGAGTACGAGCAGAGATTTTTTCATGAGAATGAAATGTACGGTCACTAACAGAGGCCGCACTGTCAACCTCAAATCAGCCAGCTGGAAGGTAGTATTGCATAAGAACAAACCATAACTTCATTCATCACACAAGTGCATGTGCATTTAAGTAAAATGTGGTTTGTCTTTCTGTCTGTCTGTCTGTCTATCAGGTTTTGCATTGCACTGGGCATTTGCAAGTGTGCAGCAGTCGTCCTCCTCAGATCCTGTGTGGGTTTTCAGAGCCGCCACTCACATGCATCACTATGCTTTGTGCACCGATTCCACATCCATCTAATGTCGACACACCTCTTGACAGCAAGACGTTCATGAGCAGACATAGTATGGATATGAAGTTCATTTACTGTGATGAGAGGCAAGTATATGTTCACAATAGTTGTTTAGTTGTGTATGTGTAATTACTGTATGTTATGAAAACCTGAAAAAAGTACATTAAGTACACATGCCGCAAAACAAAGTGCAAGCTGTTGTCATGAGAATTTATGATTAATCAATTAATTAGGGCTTTATTTTGATGATCAAGGCGCAAAGTTTAAAGCACCTGGTGCAAAAGCATTAGGGCGTGTCTGAATCCACTTTTCATATTTTAAGGATGGAAAAATATAGTTTGCGCTGTGATTCATGGTCTAACAGAGTTGTGCTTATTCTCTTAATAAGTTGTGGGTGTGTTTTGAGCATAACATACATCAAACCAATCAGAATCTCATCTCCCATTTCCTTTGAGAGTCAGTTGTGTCATGCCATGTTGCTATTGCTGTATTGCTGTAAGACGGTCAATGTAAGTGGAAAAACTGAATGCTTCACTAGTAAAAAAACAGTTTTAAGGCTTTAAGGCAGGGGTCTCAAACTCGCGGCCCGCGGGCCATTTGCGGCCCTCAGTGGAATATTTTGTGGCCCGCGCAGACCGCTGTACACTGACAGATTCAACACAGCGGTCACTGGCATTCCCCGCCCGCTGTGTAAACAAAGGGGCGGGGATGCCGGTGACGTCACCACGCACCCCGCCCCTTTGTTAGACGCTGTGACGGGCGGGAAGTGTTACGAGGGAACTCGCGCCGGCCAGAACCAAGGTAAGCTGTTCCTGCCCCTGCCTGCCACTTAGCTACCTATCTGCAGCCTGCCACCTACCTAGCTACAGCCTGCATCTTATATATATTATAGGTAGATACAGACTGGTACAGACTGATGTGACTGGAGTGGGGTGGGGGTGTTTTATTTATACATATATACGCCTTTTTTTTAGGTGAGGGAATGGAAGTTTTGAGTGAGTCTAGACAGGTTTAGACTTAATGAGGATCATCTTCAAGCCATACTGAGGGTCCCAACTGCTTCCGCTCTAAAGCCAAATGTGGTTCAGATTTGTGAGAAGAAGCGCTGTCAAGTCTCTGGCAGCAAGAAGTAGGCAAAAGATCCCATGTTCAGAAGAACTGTTCATAATCTTCACTCAATGTTCTATTAATGTTCAGGACACTTCATGTTCAGAAGAAATAATTAAAACTGTTAATAATGTCATTTGAGGACTTTTTTTTTGTGAAATCCCTTATGCGGCCCAGCCTCACCCAGACTTTGCCTCCTGCGGCCCCCAGGTAAATTGAGTTTGAGACCCCTGCTTTAAGGTTTTAAGGCAAATTTTAAGGCTTTCTCTTAATTGTAAAAAAATTCTAACTTTTATATCAAAAATAATTTCAAGATATAAAATCAGAAATGTGAGAAAGAAAATTGAATTCATACAGTGCCTTGCAATTTTGACTTTTTGTGTTTCTAAAGAATCGATAGATAAAAACTTTTTATAAACAAAGTTGTATAAAATTAGATGTAAAATAACAATTGACCAACTATCACATTGTTTGATTGTTTTGAATAGCGAGTGTAA
The DNA here is from genome assembly GCF_052040795.2 of Danio rerio. Classification (NCBI taxonomy): domain Eukaryota; kingdom Metazoa; phylum Chordata; class Actinopteri; order Cypriniformes; family Danionidae; genus Danio; species Danio rerio. The sequence goes on from NC_141032.1 coordinate 28,099,913, forward strand.
TGTAATAATAATAAAGTATAGTGTAATTTTGAAAACTAAGATTTATTTATTTATTTTTATAATTTTTTATTGATATACTTCTTGCAAAACAGGAAATTTGAGCAGGATAAGAGTAAATCTAAGAACCCATTCCTCTCTTTTCCGTCGCTTTGAATAATAGCATCTGCTAAATGCATAAATGTTAATTACCTCTATCCGCTTGTTAAGTCTTGACGTGTGGAATACTGTTTAATGTCCAAGCCGCTACTTATTTGAATTGAGAAAATATTTGTTTATGATCACTTTCTAGTCATATAACACATTAAAGTGAATTTTATATAAAATCTTCTTTGGATTGGCTGCATCACAGATATTAATATTTTAACAATTTATACAAAATTAATCACATTCTCCCTATCGGATATTAGGCAAGGATATATATATATATTGCGATCGTGATTTTCGAAAGTACTACAGCACTTTGTAATTGTTTATTAATACCATTTGTTGAGTCTTCAGATACACTGAAAAAAGTGTTGCATGCAGAACTGTTGCAAACAATTTATTTGTGGTGAATTTAGGCAAGTTTATTTTAAATATTTTAATTTAGACAAACAAATTTAATTTAATAATGTTTGTTTAAATTCAACACAAATAAATAGTTTACAACCACTTAACGTAAAAAAAAATTGAGTAAATCCAAGGAATCATCTTTGAATAATTTTTTTAAGTGTACAGTTTGGTAGAGCGACTCTTCGCATGACATCACACTTAACAAGCAAATAAACTATTCATTCTGAATCATGATTTATTAGTTGCTATTTAGTTGCAGGTTGTTTGACATTCTCACTTTAGACAGCATTTGATTAGACTTGAATCACTGTAGTTCAGGCTAAGTCATTAGGAAGATTGCATGTGTGTATCTAATTGGATTTTATGCATATTCATGCTTCCTTTGCGGTAACTGCATCTTTGGTAAACAACCAGTGTTTACCAGTTGTGCTTATGTAAATGCATATGTGTTTCAAAGGTCTCTATTGAGAAATCTTATCATAATCTTTTTTCCGCTACTGCATGTATTGTTATCAGTGAGTGTGTGTGTGTGGTAGAGTGAGAGGCCCCTGGCATTATGGGCCCTGGTCTGCAGTGACCCTTGAAATTGTCCATATATACTTTAACCCTTAAACACAGACCAAGTGTATAAAGCCACTAACGACTCGAGATATGTTATAGTGTGAGTTTATTTTTCTGCATAATGATATCTAAATTAATTTGATGACTTTCACTGCAATTTACCTTTATTCTTTCAGGTGGTAAAGTCAAAAAGATAAAGTGATGTTCACTCATAATTACCACAGGAATAAAACAATTGTATTAGCAAAATTTGAACTGGCTAAACAGCAGAGCAATTATTATATGCAATGAAATGTTACAGAGAAATACAATGCTACAGAGAAATACAATGTTACAGAGAAAAAAAATACCGAAGTTGTAAATATACCATTAAAAAGGTGTTAGAACCATAGCCATGTTCTAATCTAGAAGTCATTCATTATCTTTAGTTCAGGCAATGGTAGACATACAGCAGTGTGCTAAACATAGCTTTTTCCCATTCGTCTTATTTATTCACACCAAGTTTGTAAATATATCACATGTAACAATATAAGTAAATAACCTATTACTTGCCAAAAAACATAGTGTAAGTAGTGTAAATGTTCTAAATACCACTCAAAATACCCCTCAAAGTATGAATAAAAAATCTCAAAGTTATCTTAAACCCCTTCTAAAAGTACTTAAAAGTAGAGATTATTACAGTACGCTTTACAGTTATTTCACCTTATAAACTGCATATTAACAACTATATCTTGCATTTGTACCATTCTCTTTTAAGGGTGTTTCTAAATGTCAATTAATTTTTTATTTTTTTTCCATTCATGGACTATGAACTTAAAATATGAGATTAATTGAGCCAATTTTTTATGTAAACTAAATCCAGCAATAACAATATGTTAATGCTTAGGCTATGCATTTTGAACCCTAACAAGCTATGAGTGTCCAGCAGTTGATACCACAAACCAAGCTTGCTGTATGCTGCACTGATATTATACATGCTATTTGTATGTGTAATTGAAAACGCAACATTCTGTAGTGCGTTTAGATATTTTTATGGCCATTTTGGTGATTTAAGTCATCATACAGTTTATATATTCAACAAAGGCGGCAACACTAAAGCTATAAAAATGCAAATTTATTAAATTAAAAAGGCTGACACAAAGCGTGTAATGTTACATCAGACAGTGTTCATCACAATCAGGTGCTACTTTTTGTACACTACCATCACACGACATCATATCTCATAACAAGAATAAAATAAAATAAAATATATATATATATATATATATATATATATATATATATATATATATATATATATATATATATATATATATATATATAAATTATACAACTATACAAATTATACAATTATACAAAAGCAAACCATAATATTACATCACAAATTATGAAAAACAAAATGTAACAGGACACAACAGAATATACAATTAAATATAGACAAAATCTAGCTAAAAAAACCTTTACTCAAACACCTAATTCTACTGTACATTAAAGAATCATTAAAAAATGATTAAAGAAAAGGATGAAGGTCAAACTACTCATTTAAACCTTTTGGAGACAATATATCTAAAGTGTTAATCCAAAAGGCTTCACGTTGAAACAGCAATTTGTGAAGATCCCCCTGACGTGGACACTTCACAACTTCAATCCCTATATATTGTACAGTGGAGACAGAATGTCTCATAACTGAGAAATGTTGTGCAAAAGGATTTCTAGGATCAAGATGTCGAATAATGCATCGATGTTCAGAAATGCACATTTTTAAAGGCCTACTCATCTTACCTACATAACATAAACCACACGGGCACCGCAGCATATACATTACATTTGCCGTCTTGCACGAAATAGTGCCTCGAATATTAACATTTTTTGCTGAATAGGGTTGTGTAAAAGTTTAAGTTTTATATGTAAAGTTACATTGTAAACAATTCCCACATTTAAAATGACCAAGTTTTAGATCAGCTCTTACCAACATGTTCCAGATATTAGATGTTATTTTGTGTACTAAACAAGGTGAATTTTCAATATTAATAAATCACTTAAATATTATGCCAGTGTTTTAACAGCACTTTATTAGTGTCTTTAGTCACCGGCGAATATTTCATATTAAAAAGACGATCATGCTTTTTTGTAGTTTTTTTTTTTAACTAAACTCTCCTCTTGTGACATATCTTTAAACTGATCGTGTGCAGATTGTATCCACTCCTCCTTATAAGACCATTTTCTAAATCTATCTGATAAACTCTGTGGTTGCTGTTTAAAATCTTTATCTCTACTGCAGATTGAACAAATATGACTACATTGAGAAATAGATAACAAACGTTTTAATGCCACTGGATGGTACGAATGTCCATGTAAAATGGTATTACGATCAGTGGGCTTTCGGTATAATGTTGTTTGTATACCTGATGCAGTCAAAAATACAAGTACATCTAAAAAATTCATTTTGTGTTTGTGTAATTCCGTAGTGAACTTCAACGCGTTAGAACTATTGTTGACATAAGAATGAAATGCTAATAGCTCTGATTCAGTACCACTTCATATTAAAAGACATCATTGATGTATCGTTTCCATAGAACAATATGTTTGAAATACAAATTCAAAGCAGAATTCAAAATAAACTGATGTTCAAACATACCACAAAATAAAGATGCAAAACTCGGGGCCATCTTAGAACCCATACTCACACCCGAGATATGGAGATAATAATCAGATCGGAACCAAAAATAATTATATTGGAGTACTAATTTGGTTAAATCACTCAGACAGGTAGTACTTGGAACTAAGCTGTCTCTCTGATTAAGAAAAAATTCCATAGCCTCTAAACCACCCTGAAATGGAACTGTGGTAAAAAGTGATTCTACACCTATAGTGACTAGAAGAACAGGAACCTCAGGTAGTTTGACATTTTTGACAAATCCATATATAATTTGCACTTTTTGCATTTTTTGGCTGAGCACCCAGTTAAGAGTGATGTGCGTGCTTTTGTTCAGTTTCCCATAGTCATCATACAGTTACCATATTTTAGCTTCTCATAATTGATATGCAGTCTAAACATCTCTTGGTTGTTGCGTGTAATGATCTTGCTTCTTCTTGTGCACTTTTAATGCTTCCACATGGTACATATTTGCTGTATTTATAAAAGTATCCAAGTCTTGAGGTCTGTCTTATGCAATATTTGGATGCAAAAATGTTGAATTTGATTTACAGGACCCATTAACTTATCATTCTATTAGCCAATCACAATATAGTCAAGAAAAAAAATATTCATGTAAAGTAGTGACTGACGTTTGAAAGAAAATAGTGCAGTAAAAGTACAGTAAAGCACTAAAAATGTACTCAAGTAAAAAACACAAACATACTAGATAGCTTAGTCAGAGAAAAACAACTCAGTTAAAGTAATTAAAGTATTTGTAATTTGTTATTTTACACCACTGGTGAATAAACTGCTACAAACACACCATGTAGCAATAATTTGCATCTATCAGGTTTACAATAGCTACGTTTCCATACCTCATTTTTTTCATATCCAAAATATGCATTAAAAAATGGTTGATGAAAACCAAGATGCGCATAAATTATGAAAATATGTATAAAAAATGTATGCGCACAACAGATAACTGACATTTTGGCGTGTCTATCAATTCTTGTTTATTCACATATCCAAAGTGTGCACAACATAAGGTGGATAGAAACGAATTTGTATGCAACTTACTTGCATGAACAGGCCACTAAATTCCACTAAAACCTTTAGGTAAAGTCATGTTCCAGGAAAACTGAAAGTGTGTGGATCAGTGCAAATGAAACACTGATATTGCAGTAGTTAGAGATCAAGAGCCAGTCCCAAATACGCAATAACATTTTGTTAATTTAAGGGTTAATGCAAAAACAGTTTCCTGTGACCACATTTCAGTCAACGGCTTAACAGCGGAGGTCAGATGTTTGCGTGCTTCCATTTAATAGGACTTAATATCGACCACACGGAGTTCATTAAAAGCCCATTGTGGAGCAGGAAATGACTGAAGACTTTTCTAGGAGAAAAAGAAAAAGAAAAACATCAATTGCACGGGATTTTAACATCCAACAGCATAATACAAATCTAGCATATTTGTATGATTGATATGATTAATAGTCAAGCCTGCATCTAGCTTTCACTCCGGCACTTCAAACACAAAAGAGGACGTGACCTTGCAGATGCACGAGAGCTGCTCTGTCTTTTAATCCAGCAAGTTGGAAAACAGACATTAAAGATAATGATCAGACAGAACAAGTACAACTCTCACGCGCTCTAGATTTATAGCTCCAATAAACAAGGGTCCCGCTTGTGATCATTTGTTCTCACTAAGCCGAGCAGAGAGTTTACATTGGCTCCCAGCAGCACAGGTCTGATTGTTTTCACAAGATGAAATCAACAGTCATGAATCTTGGTTAATGATGTCTTGAGTGCTCTAATTCAATCACGCTTTGTTTTGACTGTTCCATTAGTTTTATTCTTGAGCCGTCTTTTGTGTTTCAGAGTCAGCAGTCTGATCGGTTACAGACCCGAGGAACTTCTTGGCCGTTCGGTTTATGAGTTCTGCCACGCTTTGGATTCGGAGAACATGACAAAGAGCCATCAAAATCGTGAGTATGGTTTATTATTAAAAAAGATTGCAATCTTGGTTCAAATGACCACCCAATCTTATTTCTAAGCAATCACAATTTGAGTATTTTAAAAATGGATTTGTCAGTGAATGATTCAAGAGGTTCTTCAAAAAATGCTGATTTATCTAGTACTAAAACGTGAAGTCTTCTAGAGTACATGCAAATTACTGAATAATTCTTTTAAACTGAAATAAAAAAATATATATTCATTTTAATTACATAATATTAATAGTAATACAATAAAATAAATATTAAAATAAATAAGAAAGTAATATTTTGTCAGAACCTCTAGTATTTTTTTAATTTGTTTTCATAATAAAAAGAAACAAATTCCCAAATTGTGTCCTAACTACAGTATATGTGACGTCAAAGAGTACTTTATCCATGTTAAAAGGGGTATTACTTCTAGTGATGTGTGAAATTTCTATTTTAGAAGTTTCTATTTCTGCAACGTCACTGCCGAATAACAGCATAACTTTAGGTCAGTGGCGGATTTTCTCCCACATTACACTACCACCCCCACCCCCCACTTAAATTGTCTTCATCTGTAACACCCCAAACCCCATCCACAGACAACCCTCCACCACCCTCTTTATTTTAGTCCACCACAAACCACTACCCCGCCTCCCCCTTCTTCACTTTAGTCCGTGAAACCCCCAAGCGACCCGCTCTTCCCTTGCATGAGGGCACCACTAGCACTGTAAGGGGGGCATGTATCAATGCTTGACCGTCGGTGTGTCTGAATTTGGGGCTGACACGATCATCATAATGTCAGCCAATGAAATTAAACTTGAAATGTAGAGAAATCCCCAACTTCTACAATGAGCAACACCACTGAAGCAGCGCAGACAGACCCACAATTCAGTTGCCGCTGACACCTTGTGTGAATGGGGTTTATTAATTGAACAGTTATTGTTTTTTTTAGATCAGATAATACAAATTTTTAAATATAGACACACAATTAAGAGTTTTTTTTTTTTTCATTTTAAAAGGTGTTTTTATTCTAGTGATGTGTAGTGATATGTAGAAATTTCTATTTTAGAAACAGTTTCTATTTATGTGACGTCATGGCTGAACAACAGCATAAACTACTACGACAATGATAGCTTTAGGTGATAATTATGTGCTTTATTGAGTGTTAAATGCTACTAATGTGAGTTTGAATACCATTGTATGTGACATTTATCGCCATACTGAAAGCAGCAACAGATCATTTATTTCAGATCTTGAATTTGAAATAACTCACAAACAAACAGTATAGATTGAAAATAAAAGATAGAACAGTGAAATCTGTGCAAACCTACAATTATCAGTCACTCAGCATGTATTCTTATAACGTTAAAGAGGTTGAATATATTTTACCTAGATTATAAACCATACCATTTTGTTGTCAGTGTGTGCTTCTAAATGGCTCTGGTTTTACATTTTTTTGTCACGTTGCTTTTGGTCCAGATGGAATCTTGTCCCATCATGTGTTGTTAGGACATGGTGTCAGTTAATGCAGAATCGAGCAGCTTTTACATGTACACATCTAATAAATCCAGGAGACAAAGAAAATGTCAAAAGTACCTCTGTTTCATGCACTAAAGCAAAGAACACCAAGAAAACCAGGAACACGCAGTCGCTCATTGTGTGAATGCCGTTTTGGCTAATTTAGCTATCTTTAAATCAATCTGGACTCCGTCCTGAAGTGACTCACAGTCTGGAACGGGACGGTGCCTCTCATCTCTGTCCATGCTGGAGTTCAAAACCTTGTAGACCTGAGTTGTTCCCATGGGCTTGATGATTGAGGGAAACAGATGTCCCGTCAGGCTCCAGGAATTGTTGTGGGATATTTATAAACTCTATGGTTGTTGCATTGCTTATTTATTTACTTAGCAGATGCTGCAGATTCTACAATTGACGTTTTCTGACATTTTAAAACAATATAAAAAATTAGCCTTCCTACAACCTACTGTATAGTGCTTATATGTCTAAATTAAGACAAAAAGTGAGATTAAAGCATTATTAGTCATAAATATGAGAATAAGATTAAGTTATAACTAGTCATAATTATGAAATAAAATGATATTGCCAATAACTAGAATTAAGACCAGATGACATTTTAAATGATAATTATCAGACCCCCTAGTTTTTCACATTTTTATTTTTATTTTTTTGCAATAGAAATGATTCATTTTGTTGTGGTAATTCTCAGAAATTTGCAGAAAATTTAAAAATATATATAAATATAAAAATATTATATCTGACCCTTACCGTAATACACATAAAACGTGGATTGCCACGAAACAGGGAAAGCGTTCAATAAAATCATTTGTCGATTTGACGCACATCACATTACCAGCCATACATTTACAGCACAAATAATGTCCTTTTATTCAATCACGTCCAGCAGACCTCATCCATTAACCAATTTCCATCATTGTACGCTGCTTGGTGTTCTGTCTGTTCCATTGCTCTATTTGTTAGATGTTTGCTCCCACTTTCTTTTGCTGTCTGAAACTCGTCAAATGTACAAATGCCCAATTCGCACCACAGAATGTCTAATTCCATCTTTGCATTGACTTCACATGTAAATCACTCACACGCGTCTGCTTACTGCACAGGCTACAAAACAATCCCACCCCCCATCCCCTTCAATGTAATGTAATGTAAGGATTGTGAGGGCACAGGTGAGACATCATTTTCCAAGAGACACTCAAATACATCACGTGCACTGCATTTGCAATCTCTATAAGTCATGTAAAATAATCAGTTGCAAACTGAAATAAATATAATTTAATTATATGGTTTGGAACTGTATTTTTATTTCATATATTAAGTGTTTAGTTGTGATACTTCCAAAATCAATCTGCATAAATCCACAGGTTTTATTTGCTGTTGTTGTTCTGTGCAGAATAAGTCCTACTTATTACCTGCCTATTATTAAGATAGTGGCTGTTTGTTTGTAATTATAAAGTACATATTCTGAATGATCTTATTCTACATTACTAATCCTATCTAATATCTAAACCCAAATACTACCTTTATAACTCTTAATAAACAGCAAATACAGCTGAATAAATATAAATTTACACACATTTACACAAGTAAATATATAGAATCAATAATGGGCTAAAAATCTGTGGATTTCTGAAGGCGCAGATTTCTTGTAGGCCTAGTAATAAGCCACCTAGTTAATATTCAGAAAACTAAAAAAGTGTTTCTGTTATTTTTTATTTAACCAGTGCCAAAGAAGGTCTGGTTCCAGTTTCATTGTAAACCAGAAAATAAATGTCTATATTAGCTTCAGTCAAATCTTGTTTTGAATTTGATTATTTTGTAGATTCAGATCAAACTTATTTGATTGTTGTTGCCGCATGAGGCACCGAGGCAGCAGTTGCTGGCCTGAATCCCATTAGACACCCTTTGACTTCATCTTCAACAACCCAAAAGCTTTCAGATTTGCCTGTTGAGGAAGGCACTCTTGATCAGTGAGTGCATTAGCGGCTAACAAGGCTTTGAAGCACAGAACCTGTGATCTGGTTCCTCTGATGTCTTTAATCCAGATCAGTGAGCTGGTGTTCTTCACTTTGACTCTTACCTGCTTTACTAAGATCTTCTGATTTGAAAAATGACTTCACTGCTGTATGTTTCAACCATTTACCAGGGTTACAGTTTAAAACTATTACAGAGCATATGCAGTTGAAGTCAGATTATTAGCCCCTCTTTAAATTTTTTTCCTTCTTAAATATTTCCTAAATGATGTTTAACAGAGCAAGGAAATTTTCACAGTTTGTCTAGTATTTTTTTGTTTTGTTTTCTGGAGAAAGTTTTATTTGTTTTATTTCAGCTAGAATAAAAGCAGTTTTTTTTTAAACACCATTTTAAGGTCAAAATTATTATCCCCTTTAAGCTATATATTTTTTGATAGTCTACAGAACAAACCATCGTTATAAAATAACTTGTCTAATTACCCTAACCTGCCTAGTTAGCCTAATTAGTTAAGCCTTTAAATGTCACTTTAAGCTGTATAGAAGTGTCTTGAAAAATATCTAGTCAAATATTATTTACTGTCATCATGGCTAAGATAAAATTAATTATTAGAAATGAGTTATTTGATGATATAATGAGTTTAAAACTATTATGTTTAGAAATGTGTTGAAAAAATCTTCTCTCCTTTAAACAGAAATTGGAAAAAGAAATAATCAGGGGGGCTAATAATTCAGGGGGGTTAATAATTCTGACTTCAACTGTAACAAATAATGTCTAAAAGGAAGCAGTTAATTTGCCATTTATGCCACAAAGCAATATTAAAAGTAGATATTCTGAAGAGTACAGTACAATCTGAATATGGCCATTAAAATTAATGCAGTTGTATAGTTGGATTGCTGTGCATCCAAATCAAAATATTGTCAGTACTTTTACTAGCTGAGTACATGTACATAGTAAATGTTCTTGTTAATGAAGCTAAATGCAATTGTTGAACTTTTTAATGGCCTTTAAAACATTCATTTTATGATTGTATGTGCCAAATCAAATCAAAACCCAATCAAAAAATAAAAAGATTTCATTAGCTGTTCTCATTAATCAGTTCAGAAAATTTAGTTAATAAGTGTTTTATTTACATGTTTCAATTGAATGCGCTGTTAAACACTTCAAACCCACAATAGATGATTAGTAAATAAATCATTTCAAATAGTTTTATTATTAAATAATAATAATTATACTAGTATATACTTATAATTATATTATTATATAAACATTTTTAAAAGTATTGTAATATTTCAACTTGTTTGTTTCTTTTCAAAATCGAAATGTATATTTTTAAATATTTTAGGTGTCTTAGTTAAATGTCGCCTTACAGCAATAAGGTTGTTGGGTCAGTTGGCATTTCTGTGTGGAGTTTGCATGTTCTCCCCATGTTCATGTGGGTTTCCTCCGGCTGCTCCGGTTTCCCCCACAAGTCCAAAGACATGCGATACAGGTGAATTGGGTAAGCTAAATTGTTCATAGTGTATGCGTGTATGTCCTGGTCTTCCAGGAGGGGGGCTGAGTGCTGGGCTAATGACCCACCTCGTAAAAATTTAATGTTATGAAACACCAACATGGTGTGGCTAAAATATCAACTTCAATATAAATGGCCCTGAAAGTAAGTAATAATAAAAAATAAATAAATAAATAAATAAATAATAATAATTATTATTAATATTATTATTATGGGGCGCTACGTTGCAGTGGTTAGCACGATCACCTCCCAGCCAAATGGACGATGGTTCGAGTGCTGATTGGGTCAGTTGGCATTTCTGTGTGGAGTTTGCATGTTCATCCATGTTGCAGTGGGTTTCCTCCAGGGGCTCCGGTTTCCCCCACAGTCCAAATACATGCGCTATAGAGGAATTGATTACGCTAAATTGGCCGTAGTGTATGTTGTGTATGTGTGTGAATGTAAAGGTGTATGGGGGTTTCCCAGTGTTGAGTTAAAGGGCATCCACTGGTAAAACATATGCTTGATAAGGTGCTGGTTCATTCTGCTGTGGCAACACCTGATTAATAAAGGGACTAAGACAAAAAGAAAATTAATTGATAAATTAATTAATAATAAGAATAACAATAATAATAATAATAAATTAAATTTATTTTCAGCGTCATGTTCATTTTTAATAACTTGCAAGTTGAATATATCACATAAAATACATTATATTTAATACATAACATACTTTGTGTGAGACTGAATGTAAAAATTGAAATACTAGTGTTTACAATGATTCATTTTAAATGCCTTTAGACTAAATGTTATTTTAACTTAACAACCAAGACCTTTTAGAAACATCTACCTTTACACACCTGTTTTCTTCTTCAGTTTGCAATAAGGGCCAGGTGGTAAGTGGCCAGTACAGAATGCTTGCCAAAAATGGAGGCTACGTTTGGGTGGAGACTCAAGCAACTGTCATCTACAACAACCGCAACTCCCAACCGCAGTGCATCATCTGCATCAACTACATCCTGAGGTACTGCTTTAAACCAAACTCACATTCCACATCATTATACCATCATCCTTACACTGTCCTTGTGTTTCAGCTCTGTGGAGGAGCAGTCCGTCATCTTCTCCCTAGACCAGACGGAGGCCTTGTTCAAACCCTACCACACCTACGACATGGGCGAAATATTCAGCCAAAACACATCCATTTCCGAACCTCAGAACAATCTCTTCACTACACTTAAGGAGGAGCCTGAGGAGTTAGCGCAGTTAGCGCCTATGCCAGGAGACGCCATCATTGCCTTGGACTTTGGTCAGAATGCCACCTTTCGGCACTTCTTCAACCATTCCCCATACAACACCTTCACCCTTTTCACCCCCTCGACCCCTGATTACAAATCCACCCCCATCCTGCATGCATGAACTCCTTTTTCTTCCCTTGGCTGTCCTAATTCTACCTCACAATCACACATATACACAGCGCATGTGGCGTATGGTGTTGTACTGTAATTCAATTGGCATTGTAGCTTGGCTTTGCTACACGCAATTTGTAAAAACATTATTGAACGCATGGCTTAGCATTGGCTTTAGCTTCAGCAGTTATGGATTATCATTAACAGTTTGTTTTCGTAATAATAAAAGTAAATATGTTTTCATTTCATATCTGTTCTTGAGAATTTAACAGTGTGGAATTTAATGGGAATACTAATTTCTTTTAATTTAATTACATGTCTTTGCATGTTGAAATCACTGCATGGGATGGAAATCTTCATTTTCAACATTTCTTTTGGTGATGGCCGGGGTTGTTTTTAATGTCTTACTGGTTTATGGAAACATTTATTGACATGTTGTGCAAAATCTAGTTTTCTTTCACTGTATTTTTGTCTCGCTTTCTAGTGCAAATGTCAAAACATTTGGAAATCAAGGTAGTTTTATCTGAAAGGCAAATGTACTTGAAATAATAAGCAGTTTTATATCTTTTCCAACTGATCTGACTTAGTTTGCCTAAAACTGACCCAGAAAATTCTGAAAAGTCCAATTGACTTAAAACTCATATCTTTGCGCCAGACTGTCATACAGACTTAAGGTTGGGCTTATTTAACTCAGACTACCAATCTTCCAATCACTAATGACCTTTCAACTTACTAGCCACACTCTAGCAACCACTTATGGCACCCTAGCAACTGTCCCATAGACATTCATTGTAAAAAAAAAAAGCTGCCATTGACTTTACATTGGACATACTAACAACACCAATCTATACAAACAATATACTAGTTCATACTGGGAACATACTAACAAACATGCTATCATACTAGCAACATGCTAATTCATACTAAATTCATGCTAGCAACATACTATTTAATACCAGAACCATGCTAAAACATGCTAATTAATGCTAGAAACATGTAACAATATGCTAATTCATACTAGAACCATGCTAATTTATGTTAGCAACTGCCTAGCAACTACTCAAAACACCTTAACAACTGTCTAGCAATTGCCTAGCAACACCTTAGCAACTGCCTAGCAACAACACCTAGCAACCAACTAGCAATGGCTTAGCAACCGCTTAGAAACCAATCAGAACACCCTAGCAACCACCTTGCAATACCTTAGCAATGACCTAAAACACCTAAAACACCTAGCGATACCTTAGCAACCACCTAGCAATGCCTTAGCAACCACCTAGCAACCACTAAAAACACCCTATCAACCACCTAGCAACACCTTAGCAACCGCCAAGCAACACCTAAGCATCCACCTAGCAACACCTTAGCAACTGCCTAGCAACACCTCAGCAACTGCCTAGCAACACCTCAGCAACCGCCTAGCAACAGCTCAGCAACCACCTAGTAAAACCTTTGCAACCAACTAGCAATGCCTTAACAACCGCTTAGCAACCAATCAGCACAACCAAGCAACCACCTAGCAAGATCTTAGCAACTGCCTAGCAACACCTCACCAACTGTCTAGCAACAGCTTAACAACGACCCGGCAACACCTTAGAACCACCTAGAAATGCCTTAGCAATCACCTAGCAACCACTCATAACACCCTATTAACAACCTATCAACAGCTTAGCAACCACCTAGCAACACCTTAGCAACCACCTAGCAATGCCTTAGCATCCACCTAGCAACACCTTAGCTACTGCCAAGCAACAACTCAGCAACCGCCTTGCAACATCTCAGCAACCGCCAAGCAACAGCTCAGCAACCACCTAGGAAAACCTTTGCAATCAACTAGCAATGCCTTAGCAACCAATCAACACACCCAAGCAACCACCTAGCAACACCTTAGTAATGAACTAGAACATCTTATCAACCACCTAGCAAGACCTTAGCAACCACCTTGCAAGACCCTAGCAACTACTCATAAAACCTTATCAACCACCAAGCAATGCCTTAGCGACCACTTAGGACGTCCTAGCAACTGCATAACAAGGCCTTAGCAAGCACCTAGCAACCACTCAAAACACCCTAGCAACACCTTAGCAACCATTCAGAACACCCTATTAACTGTCTCGCAAGACCAACTGTCAACTGTTTCACACTTCTTAAAAAGTACTTGAATTATTTAAACTTTGAAACTGTTTTAAACTTGCAAACAAGGCTTTCTCAAGACACCATAAAGTTTGTCTACGAGCTTTGATTTTCTAGTCATTGTATTCTATAGTATTATAAGTCATTTCACTTTTAAATTGGATTTTGTGTGGTGCAGGAATGAACCTGGAAGAGTTCACAATTGGCTCCCTTTAGGTTTTACAAAAAGAGTCTTCTCATGATGATTAAATAAGTTCTTTGGTAACTCAACAATCCTTAAAAATGTTCTTCTATATCAAAATGCACGAACTCACAACCCTCTCTTATCTAGTGACATTAGAAACATATGCTTTATAAAATACACACAGCCAAATGTACATTTTCAGCATGGGTGTGTCTAAATTGCAGTTTACTACAGATGTTATTTGATTTATAAATTGAAAACCCCATAGGAAAATCTTGCCGCAATACACAACAATTCATTCTTCAGTCATCAGAGGTCATTTCTGCACCACTTTATTCATACTGGAAAACAAGACAGAAATATGTTTTTTTTTTCAATTTAACTCTCAGAAATTGAGCCAGATCATGAGTAACTTGCACCAAGGTGTGTCTATCCACTGTTAATTGATCTTCCTTCACTGATCATGTAGTATGTTTTGTTGAACTGTGACATCAGAGGCTTGGTTTGACTTGTTTCTGTGTCCTATTGCGTTTGCAGAAAGGGCAGAGTTTGAAGAGGCGACATTCTTCTCCAAGTCCTCCAAGCTCCCTGCGGTGGGCCCGTCCTGGGTTGTGGACACACCTCCTGATGGCAGTCCTGAGAGAAACCTGTCCAGCCTGCCGTCCTCCTTCACTGTACCCCAGGTGCCTCCAGCAGGCAAATGCACACCCTGTACGACACCCTGCTTGAGCAGTTGCAGCAGCTGTTCTACAGTACGTCCATCTTTTCTCCTTCTATGTGATTTTTCTGTTTTTATTTTCTTTTTGTATGGTATATTTTTTTTATAAAAATACATGTGAAAGGGTGGCAACAAAAAAACTCCAAAAGTATCAAATTTATTCATTTAAAAACACTATATTTTTATCTATGTACACTACCTGACAAAAGTTTTAGGAACAACAAATAATAACTTGACTTCTAGTTGAAGATTTGGTATCAGAAGTGGCTTATATGAAAGGCAAAGACCTCTAGATTACGCTTATTTAACCAAAGTTAAATATGATCATGCCTTGATTTTTAATTATTTAGTTAGGGCAGTAACATCTGTCTTTGTCTAGACAAAAGTCTTGTCACTTAAAAGAATTAATGTACAGTATAGAATATAAAGTCATGGTGCAGGGGAAAAAGAAGTAAGATTGTGTATGACTCCCATGAGCTTGGAGGACTGCATCCATACATCTCTGCAATGACTTTTTACGTCATCTGGAATGGCAAAGAACGCGTTCCTGCAGGACTCCCAGAGTTCATCAAGATTCTTTGGATTCATCTTCAATGCCTCCTCCTTCATCTTACCCCAGACATGCTCAATAATGTTCATATCTGGTAACTGGGCTGGCCAATCCTGGAGCTTCTGGACCTTCTTTGCTTTCAGAAACTTTGATGTGGAGGCTGAAGTATGAGAAGGAGCGCTAGCCTGCTGAAAAATTAGCCCTTTCCAGTGGTTTGTAATGTAATGGGAAACACAAATGTCTTGATACATATGGCTATTAATGTTGTCATTCACTCTGCAGATCTTTCGCACGCCCCCATACTGAATGTAACCCCAAAGCATGATTTTCTCTTCACCAAACTTGACTGATTTCTGTGAGAATCTTGGGTCTATGTGGGTTCCAGTAGGTCTTCTGCAGTATTTTCTGATGATTGCGATGCAGCTCAACAGATGATTCATCTGAAAAATCTACCTTCAGCCACTTTTCCAAATGAACTACTAGAGGTCAATTTATTATTATTATTATTAGCGTATATATCTGGGATCAACGACAAGACTTTTGTCAGATAATACTTTATGTATTGCTGAGCACCCAATTGAGACTGATGTGCATTCTTTTGAAAATGTTCATATTGTTTCATAAAAAAATATACATTTAATTTTCATGCCCATTTGTTATCTGCTCCCTGAAGCTGTCTCTTGAAGAAGTGTTGTTGTTGTAAATTTAACACTTAGTTAAAAATAAAGGGACAAAATATTACAGAATTTTCAACGAACCCTTGTGTGCTGTCACTCTGGGGTGATTATGAGTCTTAATTTGGCAACAACCTCTCTGTGTTTCAGCAAATAGTATGACTTTTGATGACAAATCTGACTTTGACACATATTTTGAGAAAATGCTTTAAAATTTTTTCAAAACCTCAGCAATACACTCTGGGCAAATTGACTACCCTTTCGTTATGTTAGTTGCAGTTTTTGCCCGATTGACTTCCATTATAACCACATTTTTTAATTGAAAACCATAACACCATATTATTGTGTATTCTATTTTATAATAATGTATGTTATTGATGATGATATTATATGTCACCTTTTCCCAATAAGGAAAACCACCAACATTCATTGCATTATTATATGGTGTCAAGGCTTTCAAAAATGTAAAAAATTTTGTTATAATGGAAGTCAATAGGAAAAAAAACTGCCATTTACATAATAAAAGGTAGTACATTAAACTACCCTTAGTACATTAGCCAGTCATTTATATGACAGTGCCATTTTCTTGTCCTTAAAAGGCAAACTTTCAAAAAAGGGTCTTTGGGTAACACTTTATTTTGATGGTCCATTTGAGTATTAGTAGACTGTTTGATTTAATATCATTTGATACTGCTCCTGCAACAGACATTTAACTGACTATAAGAAACTTTGCAAGTCAACTTTCACTAACCCTAACCCCAACCTAACAGTCTACTTATAATCTAATGAGAATTAGTTGGCATGTTGATGATGAAATGTTGAACTTAATTCAACAAACGGACCATTAAAATAAAGTGTGACCGGTCTTTGAAAATGACTAGTAAATGGACTAGGGAAAAGCTTAGAGGCAGATCCAGATGCAGTTGGTTTATTTAAATGAATCAAAAGCAAAACAAAAGCTAGAACAAAAGCAAACTCTTCTACATTATTTTTGATAATGAGCTGCAGGTGTGAGATGCAGTGGATTATGGGATGTATAGTCCAATTAAGTGGCAAATGTGATATGTAGAGTGCACTCTAGTGTGTTTGGTGCGCATTCTAGCTGGTGACCATCACAGCACAATTATTTTCTCTGTTTGAAAATTTCTAAATTAAAATGGTAGCAATTGTTAAATAATTTCGCAACCAAAGCAACAATGGTGGACTACAGGACTGACTGTTTGAGCATGGTTGCCAAGACATGTTTTTTTTACTAATTGACATCGCCAGAATGTTAATCAGTTTAAAAAAATGTTTCTGTCTGTATTCGAAACTTTTCAAAAAACAAATAGAAAAAAAAAACTTTCCAGTTTTTGTATTATGATTTTCATGCAAAAAAACACTTATGTTTTCTTATGTTAAATTAATACTTGCAATTTTCCTGAGTTCAATGCATATTAAAAGTTCTTCCAGTGCAATTAAAGAAGCTTCATGTTTGCATGCGATTCTGCACTATTGCTGTGTTTTAATCTTATGTAATATTATACTGTGGTTTAATGCTGTGTGATGTGTATGTCTGCAGCCTAACAGTCCAGTGGATTGCTGTGGCAGTGGAGAGTGGGATCTGAAGGTGGAGCTGACAGAGAAGCTCTTTGCCCCTGAATCTGGAGCAACCAATCCAACAGACTCCCAGGTGAGTGTGCCCAATACTTAAAACAATTTCATGCTTAATACTCTCATTAAAAAGTTAAAAAATGGGGGTTTCATGTGATGCCACAGAAGAACCGTTTTTTATTTCTCTATAAGTTATATCTTAAACATTATATTGTTTCAAGCTAATAAAATGACAAGAAAGGTCACTTTGTTAAACTGTAGAGTTGAATTTTCAACATCAAAAGTTGACAGAGCACAGATCAAGGTCCTTTAATGCAATTCACAACCAGAAATAAACAAAAAGCAGAAAATACGGAATCTGGTGATTGACATATTTTTTTGCAGTGTAAAGTACAGCACTGTTTAGGTAAGAGTGAACATTTTTTCCTAATGTGAAGTACATTAAAATGTAACATAATCTAATGTAATGCAATCTAAAGAACATTTTTACACTACAAAAGCCTTTTTGTGGATTTATAAGTTTCCATTGAAATGAAAGGTTCTTCGTTGAACCATCAATGCTAATAAAGAACCTTTTTTGAGAATGATATTGCTTTTTTATTTATGAATTGTTTAATAGTAGTTATTAGGAATAATGTGCAAAATGATAAAAACTGTAACAGACCGGATTTTAAAAATGCTAGCTTTAAATTCTGGCCAGTTTGTAGCTAAATTAGTGTGTGTGTTTACGTTTTGTCTGTGCAACTGCAAATATTGCATTAGGAATATTTGGAATACTGCAATAGTAAATATTCCTAATTAATAATACACAACTATCAAAAAGTAAGTACATTTTTTTAAGTAAGGGCCAAAAGTAAAAAATTTTCTGTTACAAAAATGGTAATCTCAGGCTGCTTTCACACGTACACTTTTGTTTCGGAACCTGTCTCGTTTGCCCATTTAACACGGTTTGTTTGGCATACGTGAAACCACCAATAGCTCTCGGATCCGCGCCAAATCAATCGCTCCAAGATCGCTTGAATGAGGTGATCTCAACTCGATTGAAACAAACTCTGGAGCAGATCGATGTCCGATTTGCAGTGTGAAAGCGAACTGCTCCAAGAGCAAAGAGCAACAATGTAACATTTGTCATCTCTGTTTCGGAACAACTGAATCGATTCACAGGTGTGACAGCACTCTTAAATTATAACATCTAAAACAAGTGCTTTAAAAAAACGAGAAAAGGTATTTAATTTCACCAAGTATCATTGCAACAAGCAGGAGAGGAGCATGTGTTATGGTTGATCACAGCTGGTTACTCATCTGTAATCATTAATAAGCCAATCAGATTATTCAGGATTAGCATTATTCCCTCATCTTCGTTTTTTGAAGATTCCCCTCATCCACCTCATCTCCCCCTTTTCCTCCTTTACCAGGGGGAGCTCTCGAGGACTACCTCATCTCGTACCCCCTCACATGCTCGTTGACCAGGAGGGAGCCCAGGGCTCAATTATCTACGGACTCAGGGTTCTCTCCTGCGACAGCATGCCAAACCTGCTATTATTATCAAGTCATATCTAAGTGTTGAAATCTCACAATACTTGAGTGATGAACTTATGAAAATATAATTGTAGAAATTGCAGGTTATCCCTTTGTACTTTAAAAGATTATTTAAATTGTTCAAAGTCAACTGTAAAAACATGTCTGATATAACAAAAACTGTATATTTCAAATAAACACTGTTTTGTTAACCTTTTATTTATTAAAGCACCCTGAAAAAGTCAGCAATATTATATATTATATGATAACTAAAGTAAACAAATTTCATGAGCACAAATCGGCATATTAGAATGATTTCTGAAGCTTCATATAGACCATTTTGAGGAACGTAAACAAAAACAATGCTGCCAGAGTATTTCCTGCTTTACATTTTTATTCTCTACAGCTTCCGAGAATCCAAAAAGGGCCACATATTGAGAAATAATGTTATGATGGCTGTTATAACATGAAGTTATGATTGAATTGCCTCTTGTTACAGTTATGAAATAGTTTGCTAGCAAGCAGGAAATGTTCAGGGAATGTTCACCACATTGAAATGGTCTATAACGCTGAATAATACTGGAAAAAAATGTCATGTGTTTATGACCAAATAAATGCATCTTTCTTGAGCATATGCTCCGTACTTAAAAAGCATGTAAACCAACTTTTTTTGGCAAATCTTTTAACAGTAGATTATAATAATAATAATACATATTATTCAGCTCTTTCTCCTCAACCTCAGACATCCTTACTGGATTATTTAAACCCATTTGTTCTTAGAAAAAACATTGCTATTACGTATCTTGATCTCATCAACTGCCCTAAGTAAATATTTGCTTGACTGTGTGCAGTTGAACCTGAGTGATCTGGACCTGGAGACTCTCGCTCCATACATCCCAATGGACGGCGAGGACTTCCAGCTGCACCCTATATGTCTGGAGGAGCCGGTGCCTGATGCAGGTCCAGGCCTGAGCGCAGCCGTCCAGCACAGCTTCAGCAGCGTGGCCGACCTCTTCCAGCCCCTAGGTCAATATCCACCTTACATCAAAAACAGACCTAGCACATGTCCAGACTCAACTCACATACAACCCTACCAAACCACGCCAAACATTCCGCTCTCTTCAGAAAAGCAAAGACAGAGTCTTCATTGGCCCCCTGATCAACTTTCACAGTATGAAAACACAAATGTTGGCTGCATGGATGACAGAAACACAGGAGGTCCAGGACAAACGTGCAATTTCAATGTTCCACCACCACACCAAAGGTCAGTAGAGTTTATTCCCTTACACGTGCGTTTGATTTTGCAATGTATCAACTTGGGGGCAATGATTAACTAGATTAACTGTCAGAAGCAATTGCTCAGCCGCTGCGAGAAAGCAAAGGTGAAATGCAGTTTCTGAAATGTTTTGTTGTTATGATTTGTTTTCTGTCGGCTGTGTTTGGAAACCTGTCTTTTTAAAGCTGTAAATGACTGAAAATATGCAAAAAGTCTGGACCAAACGCAAATCAGCTTGCAAATTGGTTGAAAAAAGTACATCAGTTGCAAATTATCGTGCAAATATGTTGTTGTCCAAACATTTTGACTTGACTTGATTCCTGGTGGCTGTGTTTGGGAGTGAAGCCAACTCTTTTCAGTGTAAACACAGCTATAAGTGACTGAATACATGCAAACCCTCTAGACCAGTAACAAATTAGCTTGGAGATGGGTGCAAAATAGAACATAGTTTGCAAATTAGTGTGCAGATATGTTTTTGCCGATACGCATTATTAACGCTAAATGATGTCTTGTCACTTTAAATAAAGAAAACATCTGATCTCTGGCTTTTCAGATGTTTTTTATGTTTGATGTTTGAACAAATTTAAATGTAAAAGTTTTGTTTACAGAAACTTTTCTTTATTTTAAAATTAAGCTTGATAATATAAAGACTGTGTAAGTAATAATATAAAGACTTGATAATATAAAGTCAATTACAAAAAAAAGTGTGGTAACACTTTAGTTTAAGCATCAATTCTCACTATTAACTATTAGCTTATTATTAAAATATTGACTGTTAATTAGTACTGTTTATAAAGTTCATATTCTGCATGATCTTATTCAACATCCATACCCAATACCTAAACTCAACTACTACCTTACTAACTTGTAATAAGCAGCTAATTGGAAGTTTATTGAGACAAAAGTTAATGGTTTATTAATAGCAATAATGGTGGCTTAAAATGAAGTTTGACTAAAATTGCTTTTATACATCCATGGAAGGCAAAATAATTTCAAATAGAGCAGGAGAAGTCGATTTGAACTTGTGCGGTGAAGGTTAAAAAGAATTTATGTAAATATAATGTTAGTGCATTTGAACACTCATTGTCATTTTCAAGAAACCTGTCTGAAATTATTCACGCTTTATGACATGGTGCGTTATCCTGCTGGAAGTAGCCATCAGAAGTTGGGTACTCTGTGGTCATAAAAGGATGAACATGGTCTGTACCATTGCTCAGCTAAGCTGTTGGTTGACACGATGCTCAATTGGTACTAATGGGCCCAAAGTGTGCCAAGGAAATATCCCCAACACCATTACACCACCACCACCTGCCAAAACCGTTGATACAAGGCAAGATGGATCCAAGCTTTCATGTTGTTGATGCCAAATTCTGATTCTATTATCCAAATTGAGCCTGTGCGAATTGTAGCCTCAGTTTCCTGTTCTTAGCTAACAGGAATGGCACCCGTTGTGGTCTTCTGCTGCTGTAGCCTATCCATATCAAGCTTGGACATGTGTTTAGAGATACTCTTCTGCATACCTACAGTAGGTTGTAACGAGTGGTTATTTGAGTTACTGTTGCCTTTCTATCAGTTGGAACCAGTCTGGCCATTCTCCTCTGATCTCTTCCATCAACAAGGCATTTGCGCCCACAGAACTGCCGCTCACTAGATATTTTCTCTTTTTCAGACCATTCTCTGTAAACTCTTGAGATGGTTGTGCGTGAAAATCCCAGTATAACAGCAGCTTCTGAAATACTCAGAGTAGCCCATCTGGCACCAACAACCAAGCCACTTTCAAAGTAACTTAAATCACTTTTCTTTCCCATTCTGAAGCTCGGTTTAAACTGCAGCAGATCGTCTTGACCGTGCCTACGAGTCTAAATGCAAGTTGCTGCTATGTGATTGGCTGATTAAAAATTAGCGTTAAAAAGCAGTTGGACGTGTACCTAATAAAGTGGCCAGTGAGTGGACTTGAAACTTTCTGTGGTTGTGTAACTTTTTTATGTATAACCTGTGTGATCACGTTTCCACACATACTCACAGTTGTTTACATGATCACATGAAATGAATAAAATGTTCCAAAACAACATCTAATGTATTTCAGATGGGTTTCAAATTATTCCATCTGTAATTTGAAGTGCAGTTCAGTCTTGAATTTATTGTTTCCTGCTGTTTTCAGATTTTTCGAGAACTTCACCCCAGTACAGAAAGGCATGAGTTTAGGACAGAGAGCTCTCCTGAACAACTTTAAACGGAAGAGGCAATCAGAGTTCCCTTTATCCTGCTCTTTCTCCGATATTCCAAAGGTAAGCACTCAAAGTAGATTAAGGAAAACGAGTAAAGTTCAAATGCCGATGTCAAATACAAACTGTAAAATGAACGTGTGTTCAGCAGGTGGTCGCTCCCCACAAGTCTACAGATGGAATGCGAAAAAGGATGAAGCCGATGAATGATGACAGCTGTGCTTTCTCTGTCAGAAAGTCTCTCAGCACGAGTGTCCTCACAGGTACAGCGATTTCTCCATCTCTCTCTGACATCTTTAGCTGATTCTGCTTTTACCATAATTTACATGCTCCTTTTTTGACAGATAAATTTCCATGTATGCAAAGTGGATTGGTTGATCCTCAAGCCTGCAGTCGGTCTGTCAAAGGGTGTCCAGAGGATCTAAAACAGCACTGCACAGACTCATTCTGCTCTAACAGTAGCAGACAGTACAACATGATGCCATCACGCAAACACACAGGTCAGTCTCCAGCTCCTACAGTACAAACTAAAACATAACTGATATTTCTGTTTTTATCATTTCTGATGTATCAGTGAATCCACCCTTGGCAGGGATGTCAAAACTACTGACTTTGGTACCAATTGGTACTGCTATAACATTTGAACGCTGCTAAATAGAATCTTAAACAAGCTGAGTGGCAATTTTGTTCACATGCTCAATAGATATGATGCCATCCAGCGAAGCCTTTACCCTGATACATCCCAGCGGGCACCTTGATGTCAAAACACCAACAAATTGACATCAAGCATGCAATGTGTCACAGTCACCAGCAATCCAGCCTGTGCAGATCGATGAAGAACTACAAATCCAGTCATGCACTGCTGACACGCACCTGTTCCTCATTCCATTGATTACAGAGAGTCTTCTGTTATGTGAAGGGGATGCGTACAAAGGAGTGTGGATCCAAATGCATGGTTATTCAACAGAATGGTTAGGCAAGCAATGATCAACACAGGGGCAAGCAGATGTATAAAGGCAAATCCAGAGTCTTGGTCAAAAAACAGACAGATGGTCAAAAGGAAGGCAGCAGACAGGAAAAAAAACAATACAACACGCGGTAATGTTCACAGGACAGTTTAACAAGACTCAGCACTGACGTGTGTGTGTGTGTGTGTGTGTGTCTGTGTGCTGTTTAAATAGCATCTTATTTGGGAGCAGCTCCCAGCCGTGTGTGTGTAATCAGTCAAATGAGGAACAAGTGTGTGAGAGCGATGCATGACTGGAAAAAGAATGTAGTTCTTCAATGATTTGCACAGGCTGGATCGCTGGTGACCTTGACACAATGCAAGAAATGCAAATCAATTTTGATGTCAAAACATTAACGGCTATTTGACATCCAAAATGTATGTTCTTTTGACCACATTATAATGACATATAAAGTGTTCTAATATAAGAAAAATTTTGTTTTTGTAAAAGCTAGGTATTTGGTATGCCTACAAATAAACTACCTTGATGTCAAAACGGCATTAAATTGACATCTGACATTAAATACTTACTCCCAGGGTTGTTTATATCAAAGTTAATATTTAGTAACACAATGTTGGTCTTTCGTAAAATCTAATTTTTACGAGGTGGGTCATTAGCCCAACACTCAACCCCCAACCTGAAAGACCATAACATCTAACATTAGCATAAAAAAATTCATCAAAACTGATTACAGAACTGGTGTTTCAGTTTTTTTTAAATGTTGTTTTCATGTCAATGTGCCCTCTGGAATGGACTGTGGAGAGTTAGAAAGCCGCATCTATTTGAGAATCTGTGTATAAGTAGATATGTGAGCAATCCACTCCCACCTCTGTCTATCTATGTAAACGCTCAGTGAAGAGGGTCAAGCGGTGATCATTGTAAACCGTAAATACTTCTGACATCCCTTAATCTTGGCACCAGCAAAGAAATGATTTACCAAAATGCAAAAATTATCAACTTTTCACACAACCTTATACTTACTTACTCCCAGGGCTGTTTATATCAAAGTTGATATGTAGCCACACCATGTTGGTGTTTCATAAGATCTAATGTTTAAGTGGGTCATTAGATCAACGCTTAACCTCCAAACTGGAGGACCAAGCAATCTTTTACCAGCACAAAATATATTACTGTATATGGCCTGTTTGTTTGTTTTAGGCCAATAATGATAACATCAAAAAATAAGCCTTTTTTAAGCTTAATAAAATGTGCATCACTATTAAAATGAAACTTAAAATTTAAAATGTGTATACTTTAAGCAAACGCCTTAATGTTATCAATGGCATTTAGATGAACATAAAAAATATATAATGCACTTTTCCTTTTGAAAGCTAAATAAATAAAAAAAAATTACAACAGTGAGAAAACAGCAGTAAAGAAAGCATCTGATAAGAAGGGAATGTTTGTAAAGGTCTTACAGTTCAGCACTCCACATCACATTCATTATTATGTAGCTCTTTTTATACACTTTTTATAGTAATGCATTACTGAAAAGCAAGCAACATTCCAGTAGTAAACAAGAGAAAACATCACTTGAACTTCAATTTTTTATAATTGGCTCTCTCTCATGTGGTTTCAAACCTCTATGGATTTTTTTTTTTTTTTGTTAAACACAAAAGATATTTTGGAAAATGCTGGTTGCTAGGACTCATCGACTTCCAAAGATTCATAGTATGGAAGTCAACATGTCCCAGCAGCCAGCAAAATATCTTCTTTTGTGTTCAACAGAAGAAAGAAACTTTGTTTTGAACAAGTGAAGAGTGAGTAAATGATGATAAAATATTTATTCTAGGTTGTTTAATGTTCTTACTTATGGAAATTAACAAGGTGTAGCCTCAGAACCACACCTACCTATTATATAATCATCATGGACCAATGGTGGTTTAGAGGCGTTTACCAGCTAAAGCAAACATTTCTGTAAAATGGAAGTTTTTAAGCTGTTACCAACTCCTGAAAATAACTTTTTGATTTTGTCTAAAATGACGCCACAATTTTCCCCCAAATAGATTTAGATTTATCTATATGACATTTGACTTACAGTTCTCTTTTATTGTTGACAGGCATGATAAGTCAACTGCTGGCTCCGTCCTTTGACTCATACTGTCTGCCAGAGCTGACGCGATATGACTGTGAGGTAAACATGCCTCTACAAGGAAACCTGCATCTGCTTCAAGGCAGTGACCTGCTGAGAGCCCTAGACCAGTCCACATAAGCTGTCCATTCACCCTCTTCATCCAGTCTTTATGCCTGTATTATCAGCCTCATTTAGACTCATTTGTACATTTTCCTTTAAGACGTGTAATATTTTAATATATAAATCTGATTGTTACTTGTTTCAAATGTGTTCAGATGTACCTCATTATCTCAGACACTAATATTGTATTGTGCCTTCAGAAGCGAAGTGCTTTTAACATTTATGGTCAGATTTGCTCTTATATGAATATCCACTAACTAGAACATGTAAAATATATACAGTTGAAGTCAGAATTATTAGCCCCCTTATATTTTTCCCCAATTTCTGTTTAAGAGAAATAAGATTTTTTAAACATATTTCTAAACATAAAAGTTTTAATAACTCATTTCTAATAACGGATTTATTTTATCTTTGGCACAATGAAAGTACATAATATTTTACTAGATATTTTTCAAGATACTAGAATTCAGCTTAAAGTGACATTTAAAAGCGTACTTGGTTATTAGGTTAACTAAGCAAGTTATGGCAATTGGGAAAGTCATTGTATAACGATGGTTTGTTCAGTGGTTCCCAAATTGGGGGTCACAGGACAATGTAATGGGGTTGCTTGGTGATTTCTAAAAGTCAAATAATTAAACTGTTATTAAACTGTTAGAATAAGCCTACCATATTTTATCCATAACTCTGACAGAAGTTAAGAAGATAAAAATAGTAGTCAATAGTTACAAAACATGCCCATAGCCAGGGGGGTTCTGGTGGTTCAAACGACCCACCCCACATGGCCAAAACGTCCAGAACTTGTCCTTTTAATTATTTTATGTAATTTAAAAATATGTATATTTTATAATAACGTGTCATTTTAAACAACCATGGCCAGTAATTCGAATGCCAAGGAGCCTCAAAGCCACATTAATGTGATGCGAGTCGCCATTTTAGTGCCACAAAAGCAGGCAGCAGTGTTATTGTCTGCACTGGTACTGCAAAAAGCATGCAGATGATTCCAGAAGACAAGCTAATCTAGCACAAAATATTTCATAAAATGTCACCAAAATGCTGTAAACTTCTTAATCAAATACAAAATGTGGGGGAAAAAACAAAAAAAGGTCAGCTTAAGAGAAAAAGAACCCCTGAGGTTAATTAATAAATGACTATAAAATTATATGGCTGTTAGATTGTTGTATTTTTTCTGTTGTCAATATGCTCGTTTACAGTGCTCAGCATAATTGAGTACAGCCCATTTTGAAAATGAATATTTTCATCCATTTCTCAGTGAATCCAGGCAATGTATTTTGGTGCATTTAAACAAAACAGATTTATTAAACAGATATATTTATTTAAATAATAGTTTAGTCACCAAAATATTAAGAATAAAAAATACAAATAAATTCAAGCTGATTATTGCAAAATAAAAAAAAAATAAAAAAATAAAAATTTTATTTCTCTTTTTTGCTTCTCTTGATTTTTCATGTTTTTAAAACTTGTATTTAATATTTTTCTATAACATAAATTCGGGTGTACTTGTTTTTGGACAGTTATCGCAAGTTATTTTGTTTGATAAGCTCCAGATTTGGCTTCAGTCTTGACTAATCTAATATATATGCACACACATAATGTTGTATAGCTTCCTTTTAAAAATATGAATTTAAAAGATCATATTCATATTCAGAATACTCATATATGATGAGCACTGTATATACCATAGGACTTATTGTTTGCATAACGTTTGTATATTTACAACCACCTCTGAATTTGGGTGTCGCGAGTCACTGGCATTGTTATTTTGGGGGTCACAGGCTAAAAAGTTTGGGAACCCCTGCTGTAGACAATAAAATAATTTTGTTCTATCCAAAACAAATAAGACTAAGAAAAAATATTATAGGAAATACTGTGAAAAAAAATCTTTTCTCTGTTAAACATCATTTGGGAAATATTTGAAAAAAAAATATTCACAGGAGGGCTAATAATATTGATTGCAACTGTATATAAAATGGTAGTTGCATTTGTAACTTATTCATTCAGCTTGAAATATTGAAATACTGCCTTTGTGTAAATCAACTCTTTTGACGAAAACATTGCCCTATAAATATTCGCTCTGAAACTGTACCAGCAACAAATGTGGCGTAAAACTGTGTAGCTGTTTTTCTTTGTCAGCTTTCTGACAAAGATAATTCATAATGATAGAACGCTGTATTAAATGTATACTTTCTGTTATCTTAAGCACTTTATTTTAAAAGATGCAAATGGAGGACCAAACTGAAAAACTGAGCATCTTGGCCATTTTTAAGTGTGGGGGGCTGTCCATCACTAAACCATCATTTACAACAGAGGTTCTCAATCCCAGTGTCCTGTAGATTTTAGCTCCAATCTGAATCACACACACCTGGGCTAGCTAATCAAGCTCTTACTGTAAAACCCGAAATGTTAAGTTAACTCAAACAGTTTGAGAGAACCGATTGCAGCAAACCATTTAGGTTCAAAAACTAGTCCTAATGAGTACTGTGAACTTAATCCATTTGAGTAAATAAAGCAATTTGAGCACAGTAAGTAAATGAATAGAACTCAAACCAACTGAGTACTGTAAAACCCAATAAGTTAAGTCAACTTAAGTCAACCATCTGAGGAAACCGATTGCTACAAACCATTTGAGTTCAAAAAACGAATCTATATGAGTACAGTGAACTTACTCCATTTAAGTAATGAGGTATTTATTTACCTTATTACCTTCAACACTGAGTGCAAAACTCTTTTGTGAAATGCGTAGAATTAATTTTCAGTCAATTTTGAGTTAACTACACTCATTTGATTTGATAAAGCTGACTGTTGGGTTTTTACAGCTTTCCAAAAACATCCTTGAAGGTGTGTTGAGGCAAGTTGGAGCTAAAATCGGCAGGACACCAGAGTTTGAGATCCGCTGCTGTGAAATATAGTCTTTATTTGAAAACTGAGTTGTAAATTCAAAAATTATTTTCATATACAAACATATCTATTGCGTCTACATTAGATGAGGTCAGAGTTTTATGCTTTGTATCTCTGTAACACGTAACAAATGTTTGTATTTGGTGTTCAGAAGTGCCTTGGTACTCTGTTTTGTCTGCCTTGTTGTGGACAGAGATGAACCTGTAGCTTTCTCTTTTACAGTCCATATCTAATATATATATATATATGTGGTATTTCAAGGTTAATAGATTTTATATCAATATTTGTGTGAAGCGTATCACCTTCTGATGATGCTCTGGGGTTGTTGTGTGTTTCTTAACAAAATATATAAAGCTGATTTATCTCATCACTTCTGAAAGAGTCTGTGATTGATTCATCTCAGAATAGTCGCTTAAAGTAACAAGCATTTGTATTACAGTCGTTTTTGTTGTATTAAGTTATACAAAAGAATGCATTATGTCAAAAAGAATATTAAAACATACAGTAAATGGTGCTACTTGCAAATTATCAGCCTTTTTCCTGATTATTTTAGATTTTTTTCTGGCCCCACTGGCTGCAGTGTAAAAATAAAGAAAAAAGAAAATGACTATTATATTTTCTATCAAAATGAGTTTTGCTTGATTGATTTATTACAATGAAAATGTTTTTTTGAATATGAAATATGTAAATATAGTTTTTTATCAGCACATTAGGTCAACATAATCCACTCTTAATTAAATTCACACCAGCAAACTGACATTATCATTACACCTTATGCACAAACTTCAGCTTAGTTGGGAGTTCAAGAATGTCCAAGCAAGCCAAAAGAAATGTCAGGAGATGCAGAAAATTAACTTGTTTGTAATGACATAACAATTAAGCTACAGGAACATTCCGATCCTGGCCTCTGTATCCCACAAGACCACGATACTGCTGGCCGCAAACAAATGTGTAGCGCCAAAACACACAAATGACCTTATAAGGAGTAAATATTTAAACACTGGACAGGCATACACTTCCTATCTAATGCTACTGGGAGTTGAAGAAACCCGAGAGCATTGATTAAATAAAAATATACATGCTGCATGACATTTTCATGTGGTTTGGGGATTAACACAAGAATTAAACGAGAGCATCTGATTTCTTAAATTAGTTTTATTTGTTTTAACAGCAACCTGATGTTGAAAGACTGCTGCATAGAATAAAAGAAACATTAAATTGTTCTGTGGAATGCCATTTTAACATTTTATCTAACATACTATATTTATTTATTTTGTATCTATATTCATTCTACTAGTATTTTATTTATTTCATAATAAATAGATTACTAATATAATACCATACAGCTTATTGTACTAGATATTGTTAATTATTATGCTAGTATGAATTCATTTGGCATTATTAAATAATAGTACAATATCTAGTAAATAAATATAGTAATATTTCATTATTGACTATTCTACATAGTTATTTCTACGTAATGATTAGCAACCAATGTATATTCAATAGACAATAAACATTTAGTAAACACTTATTTAAAATGTTACAAAGATTTATAACTGAACTCAACTGGGGCCATTCTGACTAGTCAAAACATAAGGCAAATTGAAAGTAGAAAAAAACAGTATCTAATAAATAAATGAACATACAATATTTTATGTTTTGTTAGGTCAACTTCATTTCATTTGTAAATATACAATTTTTTTTGTCATTCAGTGGTGCAACATCCAAAAAAGTTGGTACAGGAGTAATTTAAGATTAGTAATCAGGTAAATGGGTTAAAAAATTATGTGATTTGAAACAGGTGATGCCAACATGTGATTGTAATTATGATTTGGTACAAAAGCAGCATCCAAGAAAGGTCTAGTCCTTTAGGAGCTAAGATGGGCTGAGGTTCACCAGTTTGCCAACAAATACGTGAGAAAATTATTATAAAAACAATGTTCCTTAAAGAAAGATAGGCAGACATTTGGATATTTCACCAACAGTGCATAACATAAGTAAAAGGTTCAAGGAGTGTGGAGGAATTTCAGTGCATAAAGCACAAGGGTGCAAGCCTAAGTTGAACAACCGTGAAGCCCTCAGACGGCACTGCATCAAGAATCATCATTCCCCTTTAGGGCTATCACCTCTTGGGCTCAGGACTACTTTGGCAAACCTTTGTCAAGTACCACAATGTACAGTTACATCCACAAATGCCAGTGAAAACTTAACTGTGCCAAAAGGAAGCCCTATGTTAACAGTGTCCAGAAGTGTCATCAACTTCTCTGGGCTCGGAGGCATCTGGTATGAACCATCACATAAAGGAAATGTGTGCTGTGGTTAGATGAGTCAGTATTTCAGGCATTTTTGGGAGAATTGGACGCAGTGTACCTCAAACCAAAAAAGAAAAGGATCATCCAGACTGTTACAAGTCAGAAAACCATTGTCTGTCATGGTGTGGGATTGCATCAGGGCTCTTGGCAAAGGTAACTTGCACTTCTGTGATGACAACATTAATGCTAAAATACATAGAGATTTTGGGGCACAATATGCTGCCTTTCTTCTAAGCATATTTTAACAGGACATTGCAAAACCACATTCTGCACAAATTACAAAGTCCTGGTTGCGAAGTGAGAGGATCCAGGTACTTGACTGGCCTACCTGCAGTCCCGACCTGTCTCCAATAGAGAATATCTGGTGAATTTTGAAGCACAAAATGTGACAACAAAGTCACATAATTGATATCTAACTTCTACATGATTGATATCCTATTATTATTGGGAACTATTATTTTTCTCTGATTTTGTGAATAATTTATGGTTAGAGTTGGGTTTAGGGGTAGGGATTAGGTATGGATTATGTTTTGAACAAGAATGACGTTCCAGGATCATAGATTAATTTGGGATTGCATCGTACTTTCGTACTTCGTACATTGCAAAGTAAATAACAAGCATATACAAATATATACATGTATACCTTTCACAAATTGAGTACAAATTATTCATAAGAGAGTAGTTGAAATCTCAATGACAGGTCCCCAAAGAAGTAAATGGCTAAGACTGAAAACTAGTAACTAGTAACAATGGATAAGTTGTCATTATTAAAATACGTAAAAGAAAGAGGGTGACATGGTGGCTCAGTGGTTAGCACTGTCATCTCACAGCAAGAAGGTCACTGGTTCGAGTCCCGGCTGGGGCAATTGGCATTTCTGTGTGGAGTTTGCATGTTCTCCACGTGTTCGTGTGGGTTTCCCCCACAGTCCAAAGACATGCGGTACAAATTAACTGAATCAACTAAATTGGCAGTAGTGTATGTGTGTGAATGAGTGTGTATGGATGTTTCCTAGTACTGGGTTGCAGCTGGAAGGGCATCTGCTGTGTAAAACATATGCTGGATAAGTTGGCAGTTCACTATGCTGTGACGACCCCTGATAAATAAAGGGACTATGCCGAAGGAAAATGAATGAATGAGGTACTTGCAAAAGAATATTAACTGGTGTCTAATAAAATTGTTTTAGGGTGTTTGGAAAGGCTGATAGTATCTAGTACTAAGTACTAGCATTATAAACAATACACGAATCTATCAAGTTTTTAATGTAAAATATACTACACTGTCTACATTTACATTTAGACATTTAGCAGACACTTTCGTCCAAAGCAACTTACAACTAAAGAAGCATTCAGCAATTCAACAAAAACAGGCAACAAACACAAAAGGTGCTAATGATACACACCACATAAGGAACTGTTAGTGCTCAGAGAATTAAATGCTTAGAGAAAGGAGGGGGGGGGGGGGGGGGGGTTTAGAGGCGGTTTGTCAACCCGAGTCATGTGTGAACCATATTTCATTATAAATACCTATTTTTGTAGGTATAACGTGATTGTAAGAAAGTTTCTGGTGCAAATGTGCAAAACAAAGTGTTGGTTAAAGTGTCAGAGAGATGAAAAATTGTGTTTTCTACGTGTGGTTTGTCAAGCCCACTCACCTGTGTGAGGCACACTTGGAAATGCATATTGTTTTGAAGTTGTTGTGTTGTGGGGCGAGGTCTTTGTTCACAGATGTTCACTTTTGTTCACCTGTTTCGTTCACAGAGGTCTAAAAAAGAAAAAAAGTACCATTAGTATAAAGTAAAAACTAATACTGCTACCAATGGAAAGAAGTAGGAGTATAATTTATACATATAACATTAAAATGGCTTGCTGTAACTGGACTGTTTTTTAAGTTAGACCAGATAGTGTTTGTTTAGTTATGCCACATCAGCAATTAGATAAGAGTGTACTTTTCATTTGTATTCAAACAATGTTGTTCTCTGAGAAACAAGAAACTGCAATATAAAACACCTTTGTTACTGTTGAAATGCTTTTCAATGATGGCTGTGTGTTTTCAGCTATGCTGAAAACCACAAAAGAAGGCATTGTGTGCATGCGTATCTAAGAAGGGAAATGGAAATATTATCATCATTTTAATCCAAACTGATTGCAACTACACTGGCAGACTTTCAGAGAGGAAGTTTCTACAATGAGATGTGGTTAAATGTGAGGGATTTTGTTTAATATTATTGTGCATGTGAAGTCAGCAGTATGTATCCAGTAATTGTTCGAGTGTGACAAAAGAGGTTTCATAATGTAAATCGTGTCACAGACGCAATCTGTCACTGAATTGGGGTCAAATGTAAATATTATGTAACCAGATTTTTGTGTTTCTTGGTAATCTCTACAACTAGTAATCAATATAAGCTGGGTAAACAATGTAAATCCTACATGTTTATATAAAACATCTTGCCAAAACACAGCAACTTTCCCTGCGGCTTAAGAAAACCAGGTAGCCATTTATTTAAGGTTGTCCTTGTTAAATATGTTCAATGTATTTGCTATGGTAATTACACTTATTTATGCATAATACATGTCATTAACCCTCATCCTATCACTACCATATAGTAAGTACTTGATGTAGTTAACTGATGTTTCCCAGTTGTTAAAAATAGTCACACTGTTAGATAAAATTAAATAAAGTGTAACTAAAAATATTTAATGTGAAGGTGCTGCATGTATGTTTTTAACTCTTCTAAAGCATAAATATACCATAATATGTTTGCAGATATTTAAGAAACGTGCTAAGCGAGCATGTTTTGCTCTCAAAG
The DNA here is from genome assembly GCF_052040795.2 of Danio rerio. Classification (NCBI taxonomy): domain Eukaryota; kingdom Metazoa; phylum Chordata; class Actinopteri; order Cypriniformes; family Danionidae; genus Danio; species Danio rerio. The sequence continues at coordinate 28,134,152 of NC_141032.1, forward strand.
TTTGCGTCTGTGACTGAAATGCGAACTCCGGTGGACAGTAACAGCCCCAAAATGAGAGGCAGATTCAGAGCTCCACATGAGGTGGTTATTAATTAGCAAATAATATAAATATTACAAACGTAAACATTAGATAAGTAGGTTACATTGTAACCCCGTGTCCTAACACGCTATGTGATTTACAGTGATAAGCAATTTGAATGGTTGCACTAGACCAAACTTGATAGAATTTTAAAGCCTCTAGCCATTCAGAAGCATAATGTTACTGCACTGCACTCCAGGGAAATGGTAAGTTTTACAATCTATTTAACATTATTATATGTACACGATGAATAATTGATATTTGTTAACTTGGCTTGCAATGAGTCTGTTATAAAGTTCAATTTCGAACGGTTTACATTATTTTTAAGATCTGAGGTGAACTATCTGCAGCTGTTATTAGTAACATGGCAAAAAATGTCATGTAAAATGGCATTCAAACTCAAATTATTAGCATTTAACACTGAATAAAGCATATGAGAAGTACCTGAGTTGATCATTGTCATTTATCATGTTTTTCAGCTGCAAGAAATATATGCCGTTGCTAAAATAGAAATTTCAGGTGTTTGTTAGGACAAAAACTCCTTTTATCATGGAAAATGTTTCTTTTATCGTGTGCCGTTGGTTTTAGTTGAAAAACGGTTTAAATCAGCCTGATAGTCAGCAACCTGCGCTTGCGTTGACTCGTCAGAGGAGGAGCCGAGTGAAAATGTGTTTTGATCATTGGTTTTGATCCAGAAGTGCAATACCTAGTTCAACCACAGGGCGTCAAACTTACATACTGCACCTTTACAGTTTTTTTTTTTTTTTTCTGATTGCTTAAGCACAGTTTTGAAATTAAGGCTCATTTTGTCAAATGACACGTTTTGTTTGCAAAACACATACCGTGTCAAAACATTTAAGATATGCAACAAAAGCTAGTTTTATCATCAAACAACACAAGTTGCAAACAAGTATATGAGCTCTTTCAGGTAATCATTACACTATAGACAACAAAATACAGAGCCAGAATAAGAAATGTTTTGATTAAACTTATATTGAATTCATGACATTTTTCAAACTGTGGCTGAAAACTGAAATACCGTAAAAAAAAAGCAGAAAAAAGTAATGAAATACTGTAAATATTAGAGAAAACCCATGTAAACCAATATACAGTCAAATCTATTCGGAGTATAGGCCACTATTGACCTCCTCCATCCATGCTGGCACACAACACAGACCTTTCACCATTTTTAATGTTTGCAGGCTGATTGCTAATTGAAAATTTGTCTGAAGGAGTGTCAAACCAGTGCTTCAATAAACTCATACTGATCTTGGTAATGTCTAATGGTTAGGAATAGATGGTTTCTGTTTGGTTACCATAACTAAAACAATGGAGTTTGGACTGCTTGAATGGCCTCCGTGTTAACCGTTTTGGAAAATGGTGGGGAAAATGTGTCAACCCAATGAGAAAGGGTTTACACATTTGCAAGGCCTGTCTTCTGCTCTGCTGGGATAGTGATAATGAAAATGAAGTGGAACCTAGTTTCTTTATCCAGGTCAAAGCAATCATGAAAAACTGTAAGAGGCTGCAGAAGTCAGAAACCGAAGATATTAGTGATACGGATGGCCGATAAGTGAACTGCAGCCAACATTGCTCATGCTCGCTCATCTAACATAACGTAGACTTTTTCTTCGATTAAAAAAAGAAGTTGAAAATACCCTTTAAGCGATGGAGAGAAAAACAGCAGCTCATAATCCATACATATATAATTTGCAGATAATATAAATTTGGTGCAAAGTAATTCTTTATTACTGCTTTTAAAAAATGTTTATATATTTTTTATTGTTTTAATATATTGTTACTTTGTCCTGATCACATAATGTTAAAGGCCATAAAATATATATTATAGTCTTTATATAGCTAAAATCAAGATTTTTCCCAGAGATGGCTTGTGGCTGGAAGGGCATCCGCTGCGTAAAAAAACGTTCTGGATAAGTTGGCGGTTCATTCCGCTGTGGTGACCCCAGATTAATAAAATAATTAAGTCAACAAGAAAATTAATGAATGAATGAGAATCAAGATTTCTTGTTGTCTGAAATGATCAGTCTATTTTTTCCATTATGTATTTGTGTTCGCTTTTTATTTTAGTTTTCAAGGCAATATTTAATTTGTTTTATTTATTAAAACTCTAATAGGAATTTTCCTAACGCTGCATGATACATAAACTGTGACGTTTCCATAACTGTTTTGCCTTTAAACTGACAGGATTGTACTTTTATACACAAAATGATGTCACTTTCCGTCACTGATAACTTCTGAAACACTGAAAGCTATATATGTATGCTCTCACTGAGAAATATTCTGATCTAAAATGCTTTAAACCAAGGGTTACTTTGTAAAATATCAAAACCACAAAATCATGAGCAACAGAGAATGTATCACTGATCAGTGGATTGTTTCATATAATCTTTAATGAGGATTTCATTAGTGCTCATTAGTCATTTGAGGTAAAATGTTATAATTGTCAATTATTTTACTGGATTATTACATTTACATATAGTCATTTAGCAGATGTTTTTGTTTAAAGTGACTTCCCAGGTAGCAAAGAATTCTGGCCCAGATTTAGCAAAAGGCTGGCACAGCAGGCATTTATTTATACAGCATGTGGGCCAATTATGGCCTGGGTTTGGCAGAGGTGGCACCGTCTTTAAGGTGGCATACAAGACTTGGGTCAGATGTCAAGTGTAGTATTTGGGCCAGATGTTAAAAATGCATATGTGGGCCACTTAAATTTGGCCTGTCTTGACCCACATTTAAATTCATTTTGACTAAAGAAAAATATTCTACCAATCAGGTCGCTTCAAAATGGCCCATATAGCATGCCTAAAGCCCAATACTTCATGGGTTTATCAATTTAATTGCAGTCGTGACACCAACATTTCTGGCCCAGTTCTGGGTTATGAACCTGGCTGAGACTTGGCCAAGATATGGTCCATTTATGGCCCTTGTATGATAGCCAGACTTGGCCCACTCTTGTACCATAGTTCACTGCAGCATGTGGGCCAGGCAAAAACTGATTCTCTTGGCCAGAGAAATTTTGCTATGTGGGTTTTGATTAAGGAGACATTCAGCAATTCAACAAGAAGAGGAAATACACAAAAGAACTGCTGATAATACAAAGGAACCAGAGCCATAGCGGGCATTTTAAAAGTGAGGAGGACAACTGTGACATCCAAAAGTTTACCTTCATATAATTAATAATCATCTGTTTCTAAATGGTCTGTCTCTAAAAGTGAGGGGGACGTATTATTCCATTTATAGAATCAAACATCGCAGTAAAGCACATTCTGCTTAGATGAGCTGTATTTGAGTGAAAAATTCAAAATAACAGAAGTGACATAGACTAGTATTTGCCAATAGTGTGTATTTCTGCTCTGAAATAAGTTGTGTTTTCTCATGAAAGATGTGGACTGAAGCCAAGCAGCCTTACTCCCAATGGGATCACTGCTTGTACAGTATCTTCATGGGTCTGCCCTAATGCACAGGGTCTTAATGGCAGACCATTATTTTCCATAGAGAAGGGAAACACAAATAAGGAATAAGCCAATAGATCATTAGAAACCAGTATTGCCACAATGAAGAACTGTAGTCACTTAGAATTACATTCTACAAAATAAATTCAACCAGCGACGTTTAATTTATAGTAATATTGAATATTTGAGCAACAGTAAAGTCCCTTTGTTTGTATACGGCAAGATTAATTTAGCACGAAACAAAATAATAACATTTTCATGTCCATTATACTATTTCAAGTCAAGTAATCTCATATTAATAATGTAATAAGAAGTCTTCGGTGTTTGTTTATTAATAGAAACAGTCTGCTTACTTTATGTCTTCCGGTTGTCATCGTTTACTTTGTCGAAAGGACAATGCTTGAGTTACAGTGTAATTTATTATTATTATCATCATCATCGTCGTCATAGCTATGCGTTATATAAGTATGCAGTGACACAATGACCTTTTGAATGGATAATTTCCATACAGGAAGACTCTAAATAAAGAAAAATCTCAGGGCATGTAGAGTGCAATATTCTGTGAGCTTTCATATTTGAAAAAAGTTAGTTTGGTGGATGGAGAGGGGGAAACATTCTATTTTTATCTTTTAAAATGTTCTTAAATAAGATGTACTGTCACTGTCTGTTGCAAGAGGTTTTCCGTAGCTGCATTTAGACACATTTAAACCACAAAGGGCATCTTTTTTACAGTATGACTGAGTGTGACCTGGTGGGGACCTTTGTGAAGCTGTTACCTGAATACTAGATGAAGCACTGTAAGATTTTGGCTGTGATTTCTAAAAGAGGAACAAGACAATGTAGGTGTTGTTTAGCTACATTGCAAAAAAAAAAAAAAAAAAAAAACTGCATTTGACATTATCTGATGCTTCGATAGTCACTGATTCGAGATCAGTAATTCTGAGATACTGTCAGTGTGTCCGCCATGCAGATGCAATGTGCTTTACGCAAAAACACACAAACCACAACAACCACCACTTCCGGCAGTAAGGCACACGACTGGAGCTTTCTCGTGGGAACTTGTTCGACACTTTACCTCTTGACTTTTTCGTATTCACATACTTCTGTGTGTCTGTCTAAATGTGCATGTGCTAATAGTGTCGAGTCTGCTTGTACAGTGTATTGTAAAAAAAAAATATTCACAGCACCAGGATATGATATTTATGGAAAACAAACAAATAAACTATACACATTATATAATAAATAAAATACACATTATAGTCATTTAAATTTTATCATAGTTTAAAAATGTGATGTGAGCCGTTTAAGAGATTAGGAAATTTTAAAGACATTGTGACTGAGAAATGTGACTTAAAATGAATGAAAAATATTATCTAAAATAGCTATGAAAACGTTCACATCAAATTCGTCTCACAATTTATCAGACTGCTTTCCCCCATTGCTCTTTTCAGCTGATTCATTTTTCAATGCATGTCCTCCATCTGGTGGCAAAAACAGCTAAATGTCATTATATTAAACAAAAAAGTGTTTAACAAAGTTGTAAAATGTATTTAAAACTCATATAAAAGACCACACTTCAATATGAATTAACCTTTTTAATGTTCATTCATTCATTCATTCATTCATTCCTTCATTCATTCATTCATTCATTCATTCATTCATTCATAAGGTCACCAAACTGATTTCTGTAATTTTAGGTAACATATAAAATAATAATATAGTAGCTATAGGAGACTGTTTATGATTGACATACATTATTACCAACATTGAGAGTATATCAAGCTGATATATAGATAATAAATAATATACATTGTGTTAAATAAATTAAAAAAAAAGATTAAAAAAAGATTAAAAAAAGGTCTGTTTTGGGCTGGTAGAAAATACATTTAAACTGTGAGGTTCATTGTTCATTAAATAGCATCTACAAATCGTTTAATCAAATCAAGGAATGTACATCAAATCAACAGATGAATTAGAGCTTGCTTGAATATAAATCACATCAAATCTCTAGTCCTTAAGTTTCTAAAAAAAAATCTATATAACTGATGTGCAAACAACAGCATTGTTATTGGCAGTATAGGTGTTATGACAGAATTCCCCATCTTATGCCTCGCATAATCATGAAGTCATAACCCTGGCTTTGAGAGGGTTAGAAGATCAAGCATGGGCTGCAGCTTCCATCAGGCCCCACAAAAATTATATAAAAAGCTTCAGGAGTTGGCCCAGATAAAGATAAGCATAAGTAAATTCAAGAGCATTTCAGCAATTATTGAAAACCTGTCAGAAAAATCCATACAAAGACAGTTGCTTCTGGATAAAGATAAACAGGGTTGTGCCTTGGAAAATTATGAAAGGACCCTTATTTTGGATGAAACATTAAATGAACGCTCCACTTTTTTTGGAAATATGCTCATTACACAAGTCCTTTAGAGGTAAACCGTTGATTCTCACCAATTTTGATTCCATTCGATCTCCGGGTGTTTTTAGCTTAGCTTAGCATAAATCATTACCCACAGCGTAATACCATGGTTGCAACAAAGTTTCTTGATAATCATGGCAGAATAAGAGTATAGTTCCTAGCTAGACATTGAAAGTATCAGCTTACATTTTCTGACAATCTTAAAACTTAGACTCAGTCACAGACCATGATCATATAGGAAAGAGCCCACCCACTTCCCTAAACCCAACCAAAAATTTTCAAAAGCAATTCAGATAAAGAAAAGCCCTCATCTGATTTTTACCACAGTCTCACCCTGTTATTTATTTATTTTTTATTTTTGGATTCTGTTTTTATCTTGCTCGCTTTCTGAAACTGTTTTTTACCAGATTTGAACCCTGTCGACATGATCAACTGTTGAGCTAACGGGACAAACTGGTTCCAGCAGGAAAGCTGTTCATACCGAGTTAAGTGGTCAGCTGGTAAGAACATACAGGGATGGCGTCATACCAATCCTTATAACTCTCTCTTCCCTCCAAGGTTGAATCGGGGTGTCCAATCACTCTACCAAAGTACTACAGAGACGGTACCCCGACTTTGAATCTCTGGGCATCACGGAAGGACGCCCGATCAAACTATCTAGCTGTTCACGGTTTATCCTCTCACTCCCCTTCCCCTTCATCCCACTGTTCCCTTACCATCCCTATAATAAAATCTAGCTTAAAGTTTGGCGTCATCCATGCTGGTGAAATAACACACTGTACCATTAAGGAAGTTGGACCAAATATGGACAAACTTTTAAAAAGTGCTAAAAAGTGTAGTTTAAATATAAAATACACAACATTGGGTTTGTCTAGACCTATGACCCGACATTGGGTTATGACAATCCAGCATTTTTAGAATATAGGCCTACCTCAAACCTAGCCACCCATAGAACCACCATTCGAAATGTACCACTTTTTTCCCTCCAATCTAAGGCATGTGCAGCAGCAACAACGGATAGCCAATAAAATTTGTCTATACAAACCTATGAACCTATTACTGAAGTAAACCAATCCTTGTTCATGATTTCCACTTTACTTTTAGAGACTTCATAGAGAGCAAAATCAGTCTCTTGGTTTTAGTGTTGTGAAGTTCTCACTTTGGCCAAGAGATGTCAGTATTGGAGTACTTTAAAACAACAAGCCAAAGCAAACAGTCCAAACGTAGCCTACATTTTCTGGATGACAGGAACCGCCCAAGAGTTGTTTTCCTATTTCAGTACATGCCAGGTCTTTTAGAAAAGCGTCATTAATTTAGTGAAGATCACTCGTAGTACCGAGAATTATGAATAAAATGAGATAACAGAGAAATGTATTTCTTCAAATTCTATACATTTAAAAAAAAAAATTATCAAATATTAAAGAATTTTATTTATTTTTTAATTTCATTTACATGATTTTATCTATGTAGCGTATGCATATTTGATGATCACCAAAATTATTACTAAAAAAATCTCTTTTCTTTTAAGGAACAGCTGCCAATTTATTTCACAACATGCATACATACTGTACGCAAAAAATCATATTTTTAATGAAGCACTTCGTAAAGTGATGGAGACATCACATGCTGAGTTACAGTCTAACTTGTGGGAGGAGTTCGGGTGTCGAGGGTCGTTGTGGACACATCATTAAACGTAACAAATTCGCAAAGAAAAATCTACACAATTTACTAGGGGGGTTGCACATTCTCTTCAATGTAAAGGGGAAGCCATTCCTGGAACAACACATTAAAGGACAGTTAATTTACAACCTCTCTCCGCCCCTCTGTGCACCCTCCTCCCCGTTTATCCAATCACGCAGAAGGTGTTGTCTGTGTGTAGCCAATAATAGACCAGCACTTGCCCTTTGAAACAGGACCATGATAAATTATTGTATGTCAGTCCGGTGTAAAGAAGGACCCATGTAAAGGGGTGAGAGAGTACAGACCAGCAGGCAGCACATTGAATCGATCATATATTATTCTTAAAAATTTGCCTTTATTATTCGTGTTTTAAATTAGATGTTAAATGTATATAAATTAGAATATAAAATAAAATCAAAAGAAATAATAATAATAATAATAATAATAATAATTATTATTATTGTTATTGTTATTATTATTCATTTATTCATTCATTCATTTTTTTTATTGGCTTAGTCCCTTTTATTAATTCGGGGTTGCCACAGCAGAATGAACCGCCAACTTATCCAGCACATGTTTTACGCAGTGGATGCCCTTCCAGCTGCAACCCATCTCTGGGAAACATCCATACACACTCATACACTACAGACAATTTAACTCACCCAATTCACCTATACAACATATCTTTGGACTGAGGAAACCAGAGCACCAGGAAGAAACCCACGCGAACACAGGGAGAACATCCACCTCCACACAGAAACGCCAACTGACCCAGCCAAGGCTCGAACCAGTGACCTTCTTGTTGTGAGGAGACAGCACTACCTACTGTGCCACTGCGTCGCCATATTATTATTATTATTGTTGTTATTATAGTGGTGTGTTCATGTTAAATCAGAAACTAAGCAACATTTGCTCTGCCATCTGAGCAAATCTAGGCTATATGTTTTCAAAACTCAATACAGTTTAACATGAAGTTCTTTATCTTTACAACTTCACTGCTTCACAGGTATTATACTTTGAATGACAGCACGTAATATTGCTTCAGGTCTTTGAAGGACAATGTTATCTTCTCTTATCTTGTTTGACTCTACTGATGAGGGACTTCAACTTTCCTTCCAATAGATTCGCAAGCATAACATCTGATGTACTGACCTTTTGTGTTTCGCTGAACCTTGGAAATTAGCGTTATTATGAGATTACTACAATGTTATTAACAACCAAGATATAATTGTTCTTAAAAATACAACAAAGTAGAATTTTTTTTTTTATAATTCTGTATCAAAACATGTTGGTCTGAAGCCAAAGTAGATGCTCGGACCACCATTAGCTGTTATATAAGGAAACAACAGTTTTGCTGCAAGATGGTATTGATTTCTTACACCATCATTACTCAAAAACACTCGCCATGACGGTATGTTTGTACTTCCCTCGAATGACATGTTTTCAACAAATACCCTTACTAAAGCTCATAGTTAATATTTGCTTGTTTTCCTAACCAGACTTTGGGCCAATTTGTACCAGGCTACATGGGGATCAACCCTAATCTTATCTTCTGTGCAGAGTCCATTGGGGTAATGTGAGCTCAGTGTAAAGGTTAGGCAGCTATGTACTCAACATCAGCAAAACGCTTCCCCATGTATTGTCCACTGAAGGTATTGTATGGCTAAAGATGGTCTCATTGCTTGCTAAATTAGAGGTGCATTTAGATGTTCCACGAGAAATTAATGAATAACTGTATAGCAGTTAGTTGGTTTAAAAAAAAACACAGTAGTTTTGGTTTTGCTGTGTTTCTGGTCAGGGCTGGTCTTGCTGCTTGATCTGAGGGTAAATAGGGAAGTAGGGGATGAGGAGCAGGAGGAGGAGGGGGCTGAAATTAAATAAACCATATCAGATGAACAACAGGACAGGAAATAAAGGCCTTCTTGGTTTATTAGAGTGTCATAAAAGTCTTTCTGATAAAGAATTAATAACCTAAAGTTTATTGGCCATATTTTTAGTTGTTTGATTTTGAATATTACAACGGATATATTCATTTAGCAATGACCTTGTGAGTGAACTTGACTTTTGCATTACTTTTTTTCAGAAAATGACAGCGGGTAAGAGAAACAAATGCTTTTCTTAATTGAAAATCAAGGTTATTCCACCACATTTTGATTTCCTAACTATTGATTTAAAATATTTGGTGCTGTGTTATAAAAAAATATATAAATATATACTGTATATGTGTCTAAAAACATGGCCTCTTTTTTGACATTTGCTGCTCAAAAGCTTTAAATGACAACATTTTTATTTAACATTTGGAAAAAATGTCAGCTTACAAAGAAAAAAACTTACTTATGACTAGTAATTTAAAAAACCAAGAGAAACTTGGAATTTTCAATAGATCTCTTTATTTTTAATTATTGGTATACAAGCATGTATATAAATATAAATATATAACTTAGTGTGTAACAATTTTTGTGCTAAATGTGATCAATAAATATAATAATCATAATTATTACACTAATAGTGTCAACTTAAAGAATTAGATCATCAGATCAACAACATTCAATTGTAATTAATAGAAAAATTACATCTAAAATAATTGAGCTTGACCATTAATTAAAATAAAAACAATGAATGGCTCTTAAGCACTAGGACTTTTGATTAGGACGCCCAGGCACTTTCAGTGAACTGTTGCAGCGTTTATAAGATCTGGCTTAAAATTTTAACTGTCTGACTGAGACACAATATAAAATGGGTCTCACGTCGACCAAGAAGCACTATTCACATTGTGGCTTTAAAATATGAATGTTTCCAAGCAAACAAATTTGTGTTTAATAGATGTCTAACAGTGGGTGGTGCAGTGGGTAACACGTTCTAATAGTGTGTGGCGCAGTAGGTAGCATTCGCCTCACAGAAAGAAGGTCGCTGATTCGAACCTCGGCTGGGTCAGTTGGCATTTCTGTGTGAAGTTTGCATGTTCTCCACGTGTTCACGTGGGTTTCCTCTGGGTGCTTCGGTTTCCCCCACAAGTCCAAAGTATGAGTGTGTGTGAGTGAATGAGTGTGTATGTAATGGTGTATGTGTTTCCCAGTGATGGATGGCATCCGCTGTGTAAAAACATATGCTGGATAAGTTGGCGGTTCACTCTGCTGTGGCGACCCCAGATTAATAAAGCCGAAAAGAAAATGAATGATTGAACGAGATGTCTAATAGACATCTAAGTGTAGACAGCTTGACTAAAACAAGGCTAAACTTGGGTTGTTAGTAAAAATGTAGTATCTTAGAGTATAGCCTAAAACTAGACTAGTCATTAAAGTTTGGCCTATTCTTAGACGTCTATTAGATTTTTTCACTGACAGCCTAAACTTAGCCTTTTTTTTAAGCCACATGACTTTATTTAGACGTCTGTTAGACATCTATTAGACATCTTTAAAAAAAATGTTTGCTGGGTTACTTTAACACAGTAATTTCGATTTTCTGCATTTATGAGCTGCTTCCTTACTGGACTTATGTTTAAACCCCCTTTTACGTGGTTTTACGCTTGAATGACTTTTAGGTCAATACAACTGAACTGGTTATATTTTACATTATATTTATAATTTACAATTATTTTTACAATTATTTTATTATTTTAATATTATTATTTTTGCTGTATAATATACCGTATGAAATTAAAGACAGTGACATCAACATTTCAGCAGGAAGTTTTTCGGTGGCTGAAAAACAGTTCCTTGGATATCGCCTATTAAAACACGGCTGAAGGAAAGGGAGATTTAAAAGTTGCGCGTGCGGGTTCCTCCTCCTCCTGACCTTCCGCCTAGCTCGGCTCCTCTGAACACGCCGCTGCCTTTTAAAGCGTGAATCGGCATGAGCGCTGACACTTTGACACTGAACGAGGCAGGCTCAGGAGCAACTGTCGTCTCGTTCATTTACCCCCCTTCTCGTTTCCTTTTTCCATCTCGTCGATAACCCAGCATCATTTCATCTCTTCTTTCTCCACAGTACCGTAACTTTCAAAGCCCCTTGTCGCCATGTACCGGTATTTCGGGGAGCTGCTGACTCGCGGAGCGGGAAGCGCTCTGGCCTCGGGATGCGTCGAGTCCGCTCTGCCGGCTTCCTCGTCTCTGCTGCGGGTGCGCCACTACAGCGATGCCGCTGACAAGGAGGACGACCCCAACTTCTTCAGGATGGTGGAGGGCTTCTTTGACCGCGGCGCTACTATTGTCGAAAACAAACTGGTGGAGGACCTGAAGACCCGGGAGACGCCGGAGCAGAAGAGGAGCCGTGTGCGGGGAATCCTCAAGATCATCAAGCCCTGCAACCACGTCCTGAGCGTGTCCTTTCCCATCAAGAGAGACAACGGAGAATGGGAGGTTATCGAGGGTTACCGGGCACAACACAGCCAGCACAGAACACCCTGCAAGGGGGGTAAGATATCACTATTTATTTTTATTTAAGCAAAACGTGTGTTTGCAAGTGTTTTGTTCAACAAAAGGATTTACAGTTTCGGTTTGTGTTCATACTGATAGACAGTTGTTGACAATGACTCTCCTGATTATTATTCTCTTTTATTGATATGATGTTTGCACGTTTTGGGACAAATGCTGCTCTGCTTTTGCCTGGATTTGACCAGTTCTGTCTTGTCAATAATAAATCACCTTGGCAGACCTTGCACAGGTGTACATTTTACCTGGAGGTGGAGTCAGATACAGTATACACAGGAATTTAGGTTATTTTCCCCAAGATTGTGTATGTTAGTCATGTTACCAAATAGCATATCTAATCATTTAAAACCCTTTCCAGTTGAATAAATTAAATGATTTGCTTTAACAATATATTTTAACAGTACTCAACTTGGCATAGGAAATAAAATGCTTAATTACAGATCATGACAGCATAATCCAAAATACAAATTAGCCTACAATACTATTAATATTAATAATAGTAGTAGTATTAAATTAGCTTAATTATTACTCTTGTAATTTAACAACACCATCAGTCATATAATCAAAGGAAAATAAGTTGTTTAGATCATAACTTTGAATTGACAAATAAAGTGCTTCACGGAGCATGACAGCATAAAATAAAATGTTTTTTACTGTGTAGATTTTAAATTTCTGCTGAGATGAGATTTTGTCATTTAACAAAAATAAAAAATAAAATGAAATAAAACCTATGCATAATATTTAGGAATAGTTTTAAATAAAATTCACTATCCAGGTGGAATGGAATGTGAAACTCGTATGGCTACATCAAGTTTTCAGTGTGTGCTATGCTTTGTTATTTTGTGTTTGGATATCTGTGGTTTTTGTTTGAGCTCAGAATATGCTGCCTGCTTGACACGTTTATAGGTCATTCGTGCAAACAGCTCAGTCTTGCTAGTTACCCTGATTTTACCCTCATACTAAACAAAGGCAACAACTTATCTCAAGTGTATTGTGTGTTGTCAATACAAAGATTGATCATTCGGCCAAGTTCATTCACGTTGTATTAATAGAGTTTTTCCTGGATGCTGGCTGATTTGCAGGGTTAACATGTGAAACAGCATGTTATCTTTGTGATTTAGCAACATGCATATTCCAATAGTAAGGGGTTTTACATCCATACTCCTGTTGTAAATCATGTGGGGCCCACAGAATCACATTCATTGAGGCATTTTGAGTGGGAGGGTGAGGTGTCATCTTGGCATTGCATTGTGGGTGATTTGTAGGGTCATGTACCGTGAGAGATAGTTGTAGGCTGGATTTGGGGGGTTGGGTTCATGTGCTCTCCTTGTGCTTATATTTACATGCACAGTATATGAAGTGTGAGCTGAATATATGTCAGTAGGTGAAAAAACCCAAAGCTGCTTTACAGCACACTGTTTGGATGCTGTTGTCGTTTTTAGTGGTCTCTAACTCACTTGGCATATATATTTTACTGGAATATGTTAATGCTATAAGATATTTGAATTAAGATATATGAATGTGACTGCAGATAAGCAACATGTAGATTATGTAAATCAGTGGTTCTCAAATGTTTTTCATCAAGTACCACCTCAGAAAAAAAAATTGTCTCTCCAAGTACCACCAAAATGAGCAGCATTGAAATACAGTAGCGCATCAGGCCAAGTAAAGCAGCTACAACTCATATATGACATATTATATACATCATTTTTGATCAATTTTGAAATGTGTGTAGCATGTACATGACATATTTAGTTTCTCCGCGTACCACTAGAAGAAAGCCTGCAACCCACTAGTGGTACACGTACCACAGTTTGAGAACCAATGATGTACATGCAACACCAACTCATTAATGTGGGGATTTGAATCGCTTTTTTATCCTAAGTTGAGTTGCTTTGGATAAAAACAAAGCTAAATGAATAAATGTAAATGTCTGGAAAAGTGTTCTTGTTAATCTGTGCTTTGCTAATAATCCTTAATCTTAAAGGCCACATCTACCCACTAGAAAGATAATGGTTAAGTTATTCAAAAATAGTACTTGGCCTGAAATGAGAAATTACCCTCTTTACTAAATGCGATTAAAACAGCATATGCAGTATACATCTTCTATTTTTTTTTTTTCATTTAAAGAGATATTCATCCACAACTTTCAATTTGCTGTTAATTAACTCACTCTCAGACCATCCAAGCAGTAGGGGAACCTTTTCTCATTAATAGAGCAGATTAGCTAAAGATAAGAAAAGATTTTAGCTGAAACTGTAGCTGAAACTACCTGCACTTTGAGAGTCAAAAACATATAAAGGTAAAACTAAATGAATCCTATATGCATACATACAATACATTCGTATAAAGTCATATAAAGTGAAGTACTCACGCACTTAAAAAGCTGAACATTATTTACAACCTTTTATCCATACAAACTGATGATGACTCTTGTTTTTTATAAAGGTAGCAGCATGCAGGATAGCATTTTGATAGACAACATTACACAAGCATCCTTTCTGTCTGTTGTAAACAAACTAGTGTTGTCATGATACTGAATTTTAAACGCATTGGTACTGAAATTTTAAAAACAATCATTTCCCGCTAACATTTAAGCGTTGAGCGCCAGAAATGAGTTTTTCAGAAATGAGTTTGATTGGCATTGAAGGTCATCAGTTTACCACCCTTCACTTCTGTTTGTCAAGTGGAAACACATACTGCAAAAGGACATTGGAGCATTTTAAAGCCACAAAGATCAGCTGCTCTGTCTATGAGCTGACGTATGAGCGATCTGCTGATGAATTGACTGGGCTTCGCGACTTAAAATGCTCCAGTTGGTACCAAAATTTGTCATCACTATATTATGGTCCCTTTAACACATTTTGTTGAATTTAAATTGCATTGCATCAACATGGCAACTAATTCTAATTAGATTATAAGTAGACTGTTAGGTTGGGTTTATGGGTTAGTGTAAGTTGACATGTACGTGCAAAGTTTATAGTCAGTTTAATGCCTATTGGAGGAACAGTATCAACAGATATTTAGCAGACAGTCTACTAATACTCAGCTGAGAAGTAATTGGCATAAAGTTGCAATGTAACTTTTAGCCAACAAAATAGCGACCATCAAAATAAAGTGTTACCCAAAATTACAGTATTGTGAAAACACTAAAACTGTGTCAACTAATTGTGTATTTGCACATTTTCTTTAATCTCACGTTTACAAGTTCTTGTTTTTCTGTCTGCATTTTTATTAAATGCAACCTTTAGTTCTCAAAATCCAATGAACAGTTGATGTGTGGAATCTCACTTCTTCGTCTTTTTTTGCTTTCAATAATTCATTTTATTTGGATTCACATCACAATACAGAAGCTTTGTCGCTATACATCTGTTCCACTTCAACTTTATTAAACGTCTTCCATGAGCATCCAGTGATCATATTTAATCATCGCATAACATGAACACTAAATTGCATAACATTATTTGCTACTCAAAAACCAATGCTGGCTAAAGCAAATTAATTCTTAGTATACAGACTTTCCCTCGCTAATTGAATATCATGCATGCAAATGTTGCCTTTTGGTGTCAGTTGCCCCATTTAAACTTGGCAAGCAGAAAAGGGACCACCTTGGGTGAACTAGAAAACCAGTCGATCAGAAAACCTCACCAACCATGAATGATTTTGCATGTTCAGTTAAAGCATAGTTAACATTTGCAAAAGTCATAAGCTAAAAAATCAGCTGACATCAATTGCAGTACCCTTAATCATTTATGTGATTCAGACCCTTGTTCTGATAAAATTACTGACAAAATGCTGTGATTTGACATTATCTATGTGTAATAGACAAGGTTAGTTACACATTACAAAGTACAAGAGCAATTCAGCCAGTCCATAACCTCAGCTAATGCCTGTGTGCGTTTCATCATCCGTATCATCAGCCAAAGTCATGCAAGCGAATGTGGGAATCACTGGTTCAGCAGAAACATTTTGGCCGCATATCCAGTATGTGCAAGAGTAATGGAAAAAAAAGATGGCATGAGTCAGAAAGTGCACATCCTGGTTCTGATGAAGCACATTTGGCTCGCTAGGTGGAGTTGAAGGAGATGTTCGGAAGGCTTTGTGCGTTTTCTTCCCCCCACCCCCCATCCATTGGATACAGTAGGTGATCTATGCTGAGTCATTCCTCCACTTAAAAACCCCCACCATCTCTCACACCGGCTTTCCTTCCGCTCTCTGTATAGACCATTTCAAATATAGCAGAAAAAGCACATCGGTTCGGCTGGTGAGCTGTTAAATGCAGAGCAAAAGACGCCCACAGGGACTGTTTTTCAGCAGTAAAAGACATTATGTTCTGTGGTTGCATATCTCATTTGGCCTGAGCGTTGGCTGCTTTGAGTAATATTATGAAAATTATATATGATTAAAACACTACAGCACATAATTGTACTAATTTGGGCCAGACGTCCTCATCTGTGTTTAGAAGCACTGTGACTTATTGCAGTCATTATGGCCCAATTCTAACCTCAGCCCTTTCCCTTACCCCTACCACTTGTTTTAACTTGTAGGACTAAGGGGATGGGCTAGATAGCCCTTGAAACTGCTATTTTTTTTAGGACCATATTCAAAAAAAGGGGTAAGTAAATTTCCCTGAATACACCATCTACAACAGCAGCATGGCTGCACACAGAAGTCGGTAGATACACAAATTAGTATTTTTTTGTCATTTATTAAGAATTTTCACAACAAACGAGCATACTTTTTAATACATTCATAACCACATTCATGGTTTACCATCATGCTTTAAAAAACATTAAAAATGCTAAATTTCGCTATGTATCATCCCTAATAATAACTCCTGTATAGTGTTTCGTTAACATATTTTTACATCTGTCACTTGGTGACACTCAAATACCGTGTCAGAAAAGTGTAGCAGCTGGGAATGACCTTTTTACAGTGTCTGGTATAATGTTAATGTTGTTTTTGTGTGTTTACATAGATGAATATGGCCACTGTGTAAATGCACAGTACAGTTACGAGCTTATTGCCACATTATATTGCCTATTGTATAGACAAAATAAAGTCTTATCATTTGTGGTGTCACAAAAGAAATGTACAGTGTACAGTAAGTCTGTTTCATCATTTATATGATCAGAATAATACACACCATTACAGGGATGCAGAGAGAAACATGAATAACAGCATTGTGAGAAGTTGCAGTCTTTACAGTATAATGATTCTGTTTTGAATTCCGTGTTGCAATATTTTATGTTTGGCCTATAATCATTAATTTTTGAAAAGATTCACTAACATTTTCCCTGAACTAAATAAAGTGGGATATATGACCGCATTTGATTGATTGAGCACATTTCTGAGTATATACTTTAAAATGTAAAAGAAAAAAGCATGTGTATATACTGGATACTATTATTTATGAAATTTACAGGTATTGTGAAATTTATAGTTATCAGGATACGAGATGACTTACACCACCGGTCAAAAGTTTGAGGTCAGTTTTTTTAATGTTTTTTTTTTAATGTTTTTTTTTTTTTTAATAAAATTGTTTTGTTTATCAAAGTGGCATTTATTTATATATTTTTGTCAATTAAGTTTTGTTGAAGACACCTGTTCAGAAAGAAAAGGATTCTCGGTTTTACATATTTTGTCCTCATATAACATGGGCAAAGCAAATAAAAATAAAAAAGCAAAAACAATATGAAAATCATAATAATAAATAAATGAACAAATAAACACCCACATAGCAAGCCAACTTGTTATAAGAACCTGTTTTAGAGGAATGATGCATTATTCCACAAGGTTTTTTTTCAAGGTAACAGATAAAAGAATTCCAAATTTTCTCAAATTGTTTGAGTTTTCTTTTCAAATAGTGTGTAATTCACTCCAAATGTAACAGAGATCATTTCTCCAAGCCACATTTTACATTTAGGGGATCCCTTTTTTTTCTCAAAACAGTAGCAGTAAGAGAGCAATTTATATTTTGTATTTAAGGCAGCATTTATTAAACATAAGAAAAAATGTTAAATTGTTAATTTGTTTATTAAATATTTATTTATTACTTATTGTATGTAGTTTCAAATGAAACTATAACTCCAGTCATTATTACCATTTCCTCTAATGATGATAATAATAATAATAATAATAATAATTAATATTGGAGTGATTTCTGAAGTATCATGTAACTCTAAAGACTGGAGTAATGAAGCTGAAAATTCATCTATAAAATCACTGGAAAAAATAATTGAATTAAATTATAAACTACTTTTTAACAGTTATTTTATAGTGCAATAATTTTACCATTTTTACTGTATTTGATTAAATAAATGGAGCCTCGCGAAGCAAGAGAAGCTTATTTTGACTGGTAGTATATGTATTGAATAATGTGAGATTTCTGATCGACCAGCCCTAGTATCATACATTATTCCCAGCCTTATTTTCTACAAGATGGAAATGTGTGTTGTCGCATTGTTAATGAGATTGATGCATCTGCCAGGCTGTGTAGCAGTGTTGGAGACAGTCACACTCGTTCATACAGTCAGTCAAGATTCATTATGCTGCCTGCATGCTGAAGAAGGTGACTGAATCATTGCAGCCTCTGGCTCAATACACATACATACTCAAAAATACAGTCAAACAGTGACTGCCAACATTTGACATTCACATACCCTTTACCTTACCAGGTTGGAACATTATGCGCTTTCTTTTTCAATATTTTGTAATGTACTATTTGCACAATTTGGAAAAATGGCCATGTCCAGTTTACAAACATATTTAACACCTAAATAAACCCTAAAAACACAGGTCGTCACAACCTACAATTTACAAAAATTCTGTGCAGTGTTTAAAGAACTAGTCAACAAGCCAATCTGTAGTTGATGATAAAGTGTTTAAGCTGTTGTTACATTTGCCGACCGTGATGAGTATTTTGTTGCTGTTTTGTTACTTTGGACAAAATTGATATTAAATGTACAAAAAAAAAAAAAGTATTTTGTCACTCCTGAAAATTTTCAGTGTTTACATGGCCTGTAAAAATTATACTAAAATTGTATTATAATAGTAAAATTTATTTTGTTAAGCTTGAAGTCAAATTTAATTGTAATTATTAATTCTTCGTGCTTTTTTATTTTTTATTTTTATGATGGATTTTGTAATGTGCATTATTCAAAATGACAGGAGTTTTTTTTACCGTTGTTTAGAAGGGGCTTGACAGCAAAGGGTTTTAGCAAAAGCTTGAGTTTAGCTTTATAAATTTGATCTCTCAATCAAAAGCGACATTTTTCATCAGATTTTCAAGTCTTGTAAATGCGCTGCCAGTGATCTTGATTTTGTTTTACTCCATTGCCTATCTCTAAATAACTTGGCAAGTCTTTAAAATTTCAAACATTTGCAACAGTAAATTTGAGTGCACAGTTAAAGTGTCCCTTTGGTTATGGATCCACTGAAGGTCAATTTTTACAACAATGAATGAATTAGGTCCTGTTTGCTAGTCTACATGTTGTGACAATTAAATAAAAAAGAGACTCTTACTGATCAAGAGACAGTCTTACAAGATTTAATTCCAAAAAGATTTTATTCTTTGCAAATAATAGGTTTGACAGTCGTACAGGTACACCGGTTGCTGGAGAGTGTGACACAAAGGCTATTCAGACATCAGGTTTTATCTTGTTCTGTATCTAGTAAGATTTATAGAATTCAATGTTCTAATGATAAATAAAATGACATTTTTCACCACAATGTTAATTTGCAAATTTTTAACCAATATTTCTTAAGTGCTGTTTCCCAAGTGCTGTTTTTAGCACATTTTTAAACATAACAATTTTATTAACTAATTAAGTAACTAATTTATTTAGCCTATTTCATGAGGTCAATAAATAACATTTTTACTTATTATTTGGAAAAGATACTAGTAATCAGCATAAAGCACAATTTAAGGGCTAAGGCTAACTAGGCAAGTCAAGTTTTATTTTTTGTTTGTTCTGTAGCCAAATTGAAAAAAATAAATAAATAAATAAACAAATCTTTAGAGGAAGGGCTGGGCGATACAGCAGAAAACATCACGATATATTGTTTTATATCAATTGATATTGATCATTATTTAAGATGTTTTTACAATCCATTCAGGAATATTAGGATTTTTTTTTTATTTTTCTAACCACTTTATTTTAATTTACCAACATTATTAAGGCATTAGTAATTGATTAACTCATCTCTTATGTCTTAAAATAAAATAAACACAAGTGTTAAAAAGACTTCTAAACTTGATTAAATAAAATGTTACAAAGTGTGTGCAATGGTAAAGTGTAAATGCTGAACAATCAAAACAAACTTTAAGGTGGATCAACATCTGTAAGGTGTCAATAATAATGATACGGTAAACCTCAAAGTCTGTAAACAAAACAAATGATGGTAAATCTTAGCGTTCAAGTAAAGGAACGAACCATCATTATTTAAATACATACTGCAACATTACAAATTGTGAAGTTGAATGATTACATTACCCTATGCAAAACAAAAATTGTGGCTAGGATGCACAAGAACAGAAACCAAAAATCCACTCTGGCGACATCCTTACATCTTTTTTTTTATTTAGAACCTCCTCTCTACGCGTGTTTTTATTCTGACCTGAGGTGGTGATGATGCAAGACCAGAGTCTGGTCAAATGTTGCATCTAAAAGCAAGTGAAAAGAAAATGTGGATTCCTTCACCATTTCAATGCGTTTTGCACTTGCGCTCCAATGGCATCTCTCGTAACTAAGCGTCCATCAACCGTTTTTTTCAGAGGATGACATGCATACCATTGCTGCAGCTCCGATACAAGTTTTATTTTTGGAGAAAATGAAAAAGCATTGCAGTGTTTGTGTCTCTGTGTATGTCTGAGGATATTATTCTACCATTATTAGAGGATTAGTTAGTTGTACTTGCCTAAATTGCTGTGCGCACACTGCGTTCTGGGAAGTTTAGATGTTTTCAACTAGGTGTAAGTTACTTGTAAAATGCGAGCACGTCACGTGCATGCTGCTTGCTCACCATGTGCGCGTCGCTCCCTGTTTGCGCATGCAAGCCATGTGCCTCGATTTGAAAAATTTTAAAGGCATTCCTTCCAAGGCACACACTCAGCAGACACATTTTGATAAAACTTAAAGTAACCAATGAACCAAATTTTTTTGACAATGGTGTTCGGTCAATGATTACAGATACCGTTTTATCGGCCCAGCCCTATTTAGGGGGTTAATAATTTTGACTTTAAAATTCATTTAAAAAATTAAAATACTCCTTAATTCTAGCCATATTTAAAGATATAAGAATATAATGGGAAATAATTGGAATAGTATACTAGGAAATAATGTAAAAGGAAAAGTCAGGAGGGCTGATCATTTTGCCTTCAACTGTGCCATAGTTTGCTCAAAGTGTGGTGTAGTGTATAGCATGTACAGTTATGTGCCCTTGAGGTCATGTCCATGCTGTTGCTATAGCTTTAGGAAACCAACATAAGGCGCCAGTATCTCTAGAAGGCAGTGCGCCGGCAACACCTGTTTTAATGGAGCATGACCACAGCACACAAGTTGGACTGGAATTTTATCTGCATAGCTGGAAAGGGTGACCTGTGTTCTTACAACATGAAATTGTGCAAAAGAGCATACAACAAATGCCTAAAATGGTCTTTTTATTGAATTATTACTAAACTAAATAGTTTGAAAAATAGCTATTCTCCATTAGTACTGCTGCGGTTTAGATTGTCAGTCAAGACCAGTCATACAATGAATGTGGTGATGTCTTTGTATTCCATTCTGTTTTTCTTCAGTCAATTCAGCATGAAGACACAGTTTGCAAAACCAGCCAAGAGCCTGTGTAGCTTCACAGAGCGTCTGTTTGTTTAAGCCAATTGTGTGTGTGTTTTTGGGGTTTGATCTTCATTGGTTGGTACAGGAAAGATCTGCTGGAGCTTTAAAGCCCAATTGACTCTGTAATGGCTGTGATCAAGTCCAGTTTCATGAGTGCTTTTGCCTTTCTTTTTTTCAGGTATCCGATACAGCATGGATGTGTCTGTGGATGAGGTTAAAGCTTTGGCTTCCTTGATGACTTACAAGTGTGCTGTTGTAGGTAAGATTTGTCTTTTCCCAGCATCAAACTGGGGTAAATTCTTTATTTGACAAATTGGTGAATTGTTCAGAAAGGCCTTCATTCTCCACAGACTCATAGATTTCACATTATTTTTCTTCTAGATGTGCCATTTGGTGGAGCTAAAGCTGGAGTCAAAATCAACCCCAGGAATTACTCTGTAAGTGTCCAACACATGTATACACTTTGAGCACACAAACTCCTAAATTAACTCTGTCCATGGGCTGTTTGCTTTTTTTTGTGGGCTTGATGAAGTGGAAACACTTTGATGCTGTTAGTCCGATGATTGGACAAACCCCTTAATCTGTTTGTAACTTGTGTTAAACAGTTTTTAATGAATGTATATTTTTAAATGGTACGTTTTTCTTCAGGAAATAGTTCATGGGAAATGTTTAAAATGGTCTTGTTAGAAAATGTTAGAATATTTTTCAGTAATTAAATTAGATAATCTTATATGACTTTTTATAAGTTTTGTTGTTTGTATGTTTTTGTACATGGCATGATTATTAACAAACAATTATGATTGATTGTAATTTACATATTGAATACTTAGTACAAGTCAGTGCTTGTACTATAGACTTTACTAGACATAGACTTTACTTGGACGAGCCACCCAAGTATATTAACGGCCGCCCAGGTATATTTAGGGTGCTTTCACACCTGTGAATCGATTCAGTTGTTCCAAAACAGGGATTAAAATTGTTACATTGTTGCCCTTTGGTCTTGGTGTGGTTTCTTTCACACTGAAAAGTTTCTAAACGGACCAAAAGAGCTAAAACAAGTCACATGTGAGTAAACTCACTTACATTGGTCAGAGTTTTACAGTATATTTAACAGAGTTTTGCTCAGCTGTCAGGAGTTGTGGTGGTTTAGTAGTGTTTGACAGGGTGCACGCGATGTGTCTGAAGAGCGAGGAAGTATGCAGTGGGAAACGTTGAGAAGGGTGCGTAACGTATTTGAGGACCTGGAGGGAGACGTGCAATTTCTGGGAGATTATCACTCATTTGCAGGCATCCGGGAGTCTCTGGGCATTTGCGGGAGATGGCCAAAACTTCCGGGAGACTTGGGATGTCTGTTGAAGAGTTTGTTACAATCGAGCCAAGACCACTTCATTCAAGTGATCTCGAAGCGATTGTTTTGGCGCGGATCTGAGCGCGATTGGTGGTTTCACATATACAAACAAACTGCGCTAACTGGGCAAATGAGACCGGTTCCGAAACAAAAGTCTAGGTGTGAAAGCACCCTTAGTGACCCCATTTTTTTTTATTTTTTTTTTACTTTTTTATCATTCTGTTCCACTTTTTTGTATCTGCCCAATAAAAACAAACATCTGCAAACGATTAAGTAGTGAAAAATCTTCTCTCTTTTACTCATTTCATACTGCTCGTTCTGTGTGCACGAGACACTCAGAACACTCCCACTGACAGTTCAACGTGCTCTGCAGAACCACATAGACCCGCACCTTTTTGCATCCAGCCAGGGTGTCTAAATCTATTGAAATGTCTGGGATTTGGTTTTGCTTTTGTTGTCGTCAATTGTATGTGCACCAAGACATTGAGCAATTCATTCTTTAATCTAAACGATGCAGAAAAACTTTACTAAATACTCGGAAAGGACGAAATTACATCTAAATTGGCTGCAGAAAGTTTGTACACCATTAGAAATGAATAATCAACTCATTTGTCCAATTTAAATATACTGTCATTTTTCTATTTTTAGTCATTTGTTTCTCATTTGCTGTATATTTTATTAATTTGATGATGTCAATATATTACATATTTTATGTATCTAAAATACTTTGGTAATACTGTACAAAATGTCATGCCATCAAAGCAACCAGAATCTGAATGAGAGCAGATTTGTCCTGTCATTGGGTGCACTTTGTTCCTGAAATGCATTAAAGAGAAATGGTGGAATTTTTTATTTCAACTGTCTTATTTTAACTTTAACCCATAAAACAGATAATAATAACAAAAGTGTTAAAAATCAAATGATGTTTTGTTTGCTGCATACCGTTAACTATTTATGTACTGTGGGTTAAAGATAAAAAGTTTTACAGCAGTAGAATTACGCTTGTATTGTTGGTTTCATTAATGTACATGTTGATTCTGTGGTCCTTTCTGAATCTTCTTGCTAAATGGAACAAAATCATTTTCTTTTTCTCTTGAACTGAGCTTGTTATTGCTGCTTATTGCTGGTTTATGTCCTTTTATTTGTCTGTTATTTTTTTTTTCTCTCTTTTAAACCATTTTTGTAAGAAGTGACTTCAGACAAATGAAAATATTTCAAAAAGTACCCCTTAATACAGGGCTGCCCAAACTTTTTCTTATGATGAGCCAAAAAACAAACTTGATTGAGGGCTGTGGCCCCAAGGTAAAAATATTAAGCTGTATTGCAAAGTTTCCATGAATTAAAAATAAATAGAAAACATTACTTCAAGCATATTAACTAATCCATTATATGTATTTTAAAATTTTTATAATCAACCTATTTTCACCTATAATGAAAACATAACAATTCCATTATAAAATTATGGTGTTTAATGCTGAATACAAGCTGCACCTGTCTTCATTTACAACATTTAATTCAAGTTGTTTTCTGTTTTTTTTTTTGTTAAAAAATAAAGCTAACAAATGAAAGCGTACGTTAAATAAGAAATGAGGATGTATATTAAAACCATTAACCCCAAAATTCTGGGATGGTATGGCCGGCCAAATTAAAGGTGACAACGGGCCAACTTTGGCCCTCAGACCCTAGTTTGGGCATCTCTGCTGTAATGCAAACAAGTAACATTAAAATTCAGTTATTTTGCTCCTAAATCTGTCAAATGTTATAAAAATAGTGTATGATTTTTGTAATGTGGGAAACCACTTTTGATTTATGCTTTAAATTCATTTTGACTCTTTTTTTTGCTCTTCAGGATAATGAGTTGGAGAAGATCACAAGAAGGTTCACAATTGAACTGGCCAAAAAGGGATTCATTGGTGAGTATACTGCATTATTTATACTTTTTGCACTCTTTTATTTATTTTTTTAATAACATGACACTCACCACACTTAACACACTCGCATGAATGCAGTTAGAGCAGAGTTCCAAACTCAGTCCTGGAGAGCCGGTGTCCTGCAGATTTTAGCTCCATACTTGCAGGTGTGTTGAAGCAAGTTGTTTCTAGAAAGCCTGGTAGGAGCTTGATTAGCTAGCCCAAGTGTGTCTGATTGGGGTTGGAATTAAACTTTGCATGACACTGGCCCTACAGGACTGAGTTTGCACCCCTGAGTTAGGGTTAAGATTTTTAGGGTTAAAAGATTTTTTTTTAGGTAAAGTTCTAGTCATTTAGGTTGCACTGAATTAATCAAAAGTAACAGTAGCACCCCCCCCCTCCCTTTTTTTTTTGGAAATATGCTAATTTTACACCTCCCCTAGATTTAAACAGGTAAGTTTTACTGTATTTTGGATCCATTTAGCCAATCTTCAGATTTAGCAGGAGCACTTTTAGCTTAGCTAAGCATAGATCACAGGTGTCAAACTCCATTCCAAAAGGGCCGCAGCTCTGCACAGTTTAGTTCCAACTCTAATTAAACACACCTGATCAAACTAATTGAGTCCTTCAGGCTTGTTTGAAACCTACAGGTAAGTGTGTTGGAGCAGGGTTGGAACTAAACTGTGCAAGGCTTCGGCCCTCCAGGAATTGAGTTTGACACCCCTGGCATAGATCATTGATTTAGATTAGATCATTAGCATCTCTCTCACAAAATGTTTTAATAATTTTTCTATTTAAAGCTTGACTCTTCTGTAGTGTCTTAAAATAAAGTCAAGAGTCAAGCTTTATACAAGAAAATTATCCAAACTCTTTGGTAATTTTTGAGCCACATGCTAATTATCTTATTTAATTTAATGGAATATGCTAAGCTAAGCAAAAACCACTCACTTGTAAAAAAGAGGCATAATACAAACTTTATTTTTGATATTACAGCATTGAAACAAATCCAAGGACACCAGGAAATCTTCAATGAATTATTATCTTCCCTGCACGCTTAACCCGGAAGTGCTTCAGTACTTTAATGCTGTCAAAAATAAGCCCCGCTCTCTGCTCCCCTGCCCCCTCTGGAGCTGTTTTTGGAAATGTATTCAGGGAGTGAGGCTGTTCGCATAGCTGTTTATCTGGATGCCTTCCTGTTTTCCCTGGCCAAAGCAGCTGGCACTGGTGAGGGGGGGAAGGGCAGTTGGTGTTTACAACATCAGAATGGGCACAGAAACTCCAGCTCGCCTTTAAAAGAACAAAAACTCACTACTTTGCACTTTTATGATGCAGAGCAACAAATGAGCATTCACTGCGATGCACTTAAATGTCAATGCTTGATCATTTAGAACAGGGGTGTCCCAACTTGGTGCTGGAGGGCCTGTGTCCTGCTTGGTTTAGCTCCAAATTCCTTCAACACACTTTTCTGGAAGTTTCTAGTTTGTCTACAGTATAAAGAGCTGGATTAGGTGACTCAGGTGTGTTTAATTGGTGTTGGAACTAAAATATGCAGGAAATCGACTGTCCAGGACAGAGTTTAGAAGGTCTCATTATGAATCATGAGAAACTGCTCACACTGCCATCATCTACATTTGTAACACAATTACATCTGACAAGCTGTAAAAAGTCTTTTTCTGCAACCCCCTCCCCCTGTTTTTTTTTTTCATCAGGACCTGGCATTGATGTACCAGCCCCTGACATGAGCACTGGTGAGAGGGAGATGTCCTGGATTGCTGACACCTATGCTAACACTATTGCCCATACAGTAAGCAACTCTTCTCACAACTATTTAAAATGTCCGTATTGCAATAGAAAACAAACTGGAAAACAAACTGTTAAACATGTTCTTTTGGATTTTTTAAATGTTATCAGACAATAATTTTTCTCTGGACAGACTTTAAGGGAAATATTTTAAATGTGAGTTTTTTAAAAAATGGCAGAATTTTTATCAAAAGTAAATCTTAAATTTTTCTTAAGTTTTATTTATTATTCATAAACTTATTTGGAAAGGAGCACAGACTTATGATTGACCACGGCTGGTCTCGCAGTAGCTATCACATGATATACCAATCAGATGAATCCAAATGCAGATAAATATCTGGATTTCTTTACCTCAGCCATCTTCATTTTGAAGAATCCCCCTATCCACCCCGACTTCTTCCCCCCTTTTCTAACATAATTCAAAGGATGGTGACACACAGCCATGTCACCCTGCAGCCCAAAACCGGTTACTCATTGAAGCTAAGCAGGGCTGAGCCTGGTTAGTACCTTGATGGGAGACCACTAGGGAACACTAGGTTGCTGTTGGAAGTGGTGTTAGTGAGGCCAGCAGGGGGCGCTCAACCTGTGGTCTGTGTGAGTCCTAATGCCCCAGTAAAAGTGAAGGGGACACTACACTGTCAGTGGGCGCCGTCTTTCGGATGAGACGTTAAACCGAGGTCCTGACTCTCTGTGGTCATTAAAAATCCCAAGGCACTTCTCGTGAAAGAGCAGGGGTGTAACCCCGGTGTCCTGGCCAAAGTCCCTCTATCGGCCCTTAAGATCATGGCCTCCCAATCATCCCCTCTCCACCGAATTGGCTCTATCACTGTCCCTCCACTCCACCAATAGCTGGTGTGTGGTGAGCGCACTGGCGCCGTTGTCCTGTGGCAGCCGTCGCATCATCCAAGTGGATGCCGCACACTGGTGGTGGTGTGGAGAGACCCCCCCTCATGATTGTGAAGCGCTTTGGGTGTATGGCCATACACAATAAATGCGCTATATAAATACACATTACATTACATTACATTTTCAAGACCTACCTGAGCTCAGACTCCCCTCTCTCCTGATTTAATCCAAGTTCAGGGCTCTCTCTTAGGACAGCATGCCAAACTCGCATATACCTTATCAAGCATCAGCTAAGTGTTAACTCCTGAATTGCTGTTAATTATATAAAAGTGATATTAATAAAATGTTTCATTATTATTAACCTTATTCTTCAATGCAGAAGTGTGCTCATTTTTGTGATTTTGTTTTAGAACGTCCGATTCAGTTGCCTCTGGGAGAAATTACTAGGAATAATAAACGGCAGAAAATGGTCAAACTACTTGCTCTACAAACAAGTGTTTGCATAACTAAACAAACAAAGTAGAATAATTTAAGATAAGTATATCAGTTTGCAACATCAAGCATCAGAACGAGCTGTTTTTAACGTCTAAAAATGTATGGAAGTGAATGAAACCGGAAGTCTTGAGACAAAAAGATTCAAATGGCTAAATATGGTATATATTATTTTATTTTGCCATGACATAGCCAGAGAAACTGATGCAAAACTTAAACTCTCTTTTTCTATCTTTCTCTTTTTCACTCTTTCTCTCTCTCTCTTTCTCTCTCTCTCACAACTATATGAATTATTAACCATGACATTGATTCATTAAGGTTACACTGTTTGAGATGAAACGATATGGAGTTTTTGGGGTTTTTTGTTGCTAAATACAGATAACTGATTGCACTTTAACCAATATATGCAGATAAATCCAATTCTTGATCTAGATTTTGATGAGCCTGATTATTAAAATGAAATGCAAACAAATACTTTTTAATAGACATTTTATTTTAAAACCTTAATTGCAGTATTAATATTCACCAATATGTTGTGCAATCATTAATTCTATCACCTTTTCAGTCAATAACTAGCCTTATTTAACAAAAGTGAAGCATTATAACTCATATTTGAACAGCAACTAGTTCACGGAGATTGACATGTATCTCTTTTATCATTCTCCTTTTGTAGTCTTATCAGCAACCTTACACCCTTTGTTTGTCTGTCCTTTATAGTATTATGTTATCTATATGACGGACTGTGCAAAGTTTAACTTTGTACCCTAATAAATAGATAAGTCAGGGCTTATTTGCAGTGGCAGTATAAACCGGCCTGCTTTCCTATTATGTATGTACATATTTGAAAGTGTTTTTTTCTTGTGATGTGATTATGGATGGCAGCTTCTGCTAGCACAGAACAGAGAGAGAGAATCCGGCTGGGTCAGTCGAGTATGAAGATGCCTCAAGCATTACAAAACAAATCGAGCCAGATTTTCACTTTCAGTATCTGCATTTGCTGTGGTGTTTTTACAGTCAGGGTTCGTTCTTCTAGAGGGCTCTTATAATGGTTACATCATCCACTAATGCACTACTGGCACTATCACCATGGCAACAACAATGAGTTGCATTTTTCATACTTGTAAATGAGAGGGTAATGACTGCGTTAAATATAGTTTTGCTAATCCTAAATGGATGTCAGCTACAAGTTGTGCTACAAAAAATAATATAAGACCAAGATTGATATTTTAAATATAAATTAATAATAAATATAAATATATATAATATTAAAAATAAAAAAATATAAATTAATATTATCAAAACGATTCTTGTTTACATGGATCTGGTAATAAAACTGAAATGCTAAATTGTGCATGCGAAACAGCTAGCGATGCCACTTGTGTCTTTTTATTCTGCTTTTTATTCTGCACTTTAAAACCTAAAAAGTTAAGGCAACTCAAAACATTTAAGGAAACCGATTGTAATAAACCATTTTAAGTTCAAAAACTAATCCTAATGAGTACTGTGAACTTAATCCATTTTAGTAAATAAAGCAATTTGAGCACAGCGATAACCAATAAATGAAGAGTTCGAACCAACTGAGTACTGTAAAACCCAATAAGTTAAGGCAACTTAAACCGTTTGAGGACACTGATTGCAACAAACCATTTGAGTTAAACTAATCTATATGAGCACTGTGAACTTACTCCATTTAAGTTGAAGTAATGAGGCATTTAATTAACTTTAACTCTGAGTTCAAAACTCTTTTGAAATGAGTAGAATAACTTTCGGCAAACTTTGAGTTAACTACAATTATTTCATTTAAAAAACTGAATTGACGGTTGGGTTTTACAGTGTGTCATTGGTGTGTAAATGAATTGCCAAAGCATGTTGTTTAATCACAACTAAATATGCATCTTATTTTTATATAATTTAATATATTTTAGTATGTTAATAACAAACATATTTAGGTTCACTTATTGCCAAGGCAGTATTTGTAACTTTTGTTTTTTAAAAGATTTTTTATCTAATGCTTGTTTTTTTTCCAAATAAAGCTTTGAATGGTTTGTTTTAGGGCTGCACAACTATCGTTTCAGCATTGATATCGCAATGTGCACATCCGAGGTAGTCACGTAAAAATATATGCAATGCGTTGCATAAAGTGCTTGACTCCAAAGAAGCATAAATATATTTATTTTCCTTCTAATATTAACAACGGCGTGCTCGATCCAGACAATTGCCTTGGGCCAGCATTGTGATTATTTAATTTATTGTTTCTTATCCAAATATCTAAATTTCAGTGCAAAAAGAAGATTAATTTTGTCTTCTTTCTTCTGAAGTTGAAAAGAACTATTTTTACTTGATCTAATAATTTTTAGATGTTTGATCTAGAAACGAGATGGCAAATTAAGAAAAGCATTTTTTTTCATTGTGCTTATTTAATTTCTGTGCTTGAATATCGTTAGTTTTTCCATAAAGTTGTCAAATAGTGCTATTTAAACCATCGTGCAGAACAATAAAATAAATCAGTATTTGATGTCGTGCAGCCCTAGATCGTTTCCGTTAATCTAAATGTAAAAGTACAAAAAATTTAGCACAAATGATTAAAAATCATTATATTTACTGCATATTGATGCAGCTTCACTCTAATAAACACGGCTTGTTTAAAGTTCTATATCAGATATAAAAGGAAACTCGGTCCACCGATAGTGTCAATCATTTACTGCTCCTTCCTAGAACAGTGACAGTCTATAAAGCACAGTATTTGCAGAACTGCCCTAATACTGCAGTCTCAGCAGATATGCATGTGTACAGGACAAATTAGGGAAACATTAAATGAGCTTTGACATCTAGATCATCTTGATAAAATGAGTAATATCTCATCTAAGCCTTGATTTTTAGTATAATGCATATGATGGGATTTGATGGCATAGGGACTGTAGACTTGTTTAGAGGTTAACTTGTCCGTCCTCAACAGCAACCTCTGTCTTGGTTCACTTGCTGCTGTGCGTCATTGGTGAACAAAGGTCTTTTAACTTGCCACCCTTTTCTTATTCAGAGATATAAATAGCATTAGTGGGGCTACAGTACCTGTCCTATGAGAAGCCTGTAAACAATTCACCCATCAGTTTATATAGGCTCTGGATGTCATGTTTATCACGTCATCTTCATTCCACCATTTCTGAGTGGTACTGGTGTTTATATATGAGGAACAGGCAACCACCTACAGGGTATCCGCAGAGTCTTAAAATGTCTTAAATTTCGAAAACACAATTTTAGGCCTTGCAAAGTCTTAAATTCACTGAAATATTGTCTTTAATCATTTTAAACAGTTCTTAATTTCATTCATTCATTTTCTTTTCGGCTTAGTCACTTTATTAATCTGGGGTCGCCACAGAGGAATGAACCGCCAACTTATCCAGCATATATTTGACGCAGCGGATGCCCTTCCAGCTGCAACCCATCTCTGGGAAGCATCTATACACACTCATTCACACTCATACACTATACGGACAATTTAGCCTACTCAATTCACCTATACCGCATGTCTTTGGAAATGGGAAAAAACCAGAGCACCCGAAGAAAACCCACGCAAACGCAGGGAGAACATGCAAACTCCACATAGAAACGCCAACTGACCCAGCCGAGACTCAAACCAGTGACCTTCTTGCTGTGAGCCGACAGCACTACCTACTGCCTCTGTGTCGCCCAGTTCTTAATTTTTCTTTGCTTACACCTTTCCCAGTATTGGGTTGCGGCTGGAAGGGCATCCCTTGCATAAAACATGGCCGAGTAGTTGGCAGTTCATTCCGCTGTGGTGACCCCTGATGAAACAGGGACCAAATTGAAAGAAAATGAATAAATGAATGTAAAGCTACCCAATCGATTCAGCACACATCCAATCACCATCAACTTTTAGCCAAACTATATTTATGACTTTTTATATATAGTTATAGGTTTGCTTGTGTTAACATATCATTTACATATCTTTTAAAATGTGTCTAATGAATAAATAACAATAATAATAAATATATATATATATATATATATATATATATTGAAAGTATAATGCACTAATTGTCTTTCCTTTTTCCATCGGTGTAGGATATCAATGCCCATGCCTGTGTGACGGGAAAACCCATTAGCCAGGGTGGCATCCACGGCAGAATCTCAGCCACAGGTCGTGGAGTCTTCCACGGCATTGAGAACTTCATCAACGAAGCCTCATACATGAGCAAACTTGGCCTGACTCCTGGATTTGCTGACAAAACCTTTATTATTCAGGTACATAAGCAGAGAACAGTCTGAATATTCTGCATTTTATTAGTTCCATCTAAACATATGAACTGCTTTTCTACAGTGTTTGAATAAAATCAAATGGCATAAATATCAGCTAGAGATGTTTAGCAGAAAGTTCAAGCTGCTCTTTTTTTAATACAGCGAAAGTGTGTTGTGACCATCAACCAGATAAAAACAGGAACGAAAATATTGTTGATGTTGACTAAAATCTCCCTAGAGATGTGGAACATTAACAGGAAGTAATAGCTCAACATTATATTTAGATTTAACAGTTAATTGTTATATTTAAAATGAATGTCATATGGACTTACTGCACTGCAAAAAGGAATTTTATTTGCTCTTTTTCTAGTGCAGATATCTAAAAAAATCTTAAATTCAGAATTATTTTTTAGACGAGCAAAAGTATCGTCTTGTTTTCTCCCCTTTTCCCCCTTAAAACAATCATGATATGAAATAAGATTATTTTGCTCACCTCATCGGCAGTTTTAGTTTGTTCAAAAGAAAAATGGTTAATTATTTACATTATTTCTCAAAACAAGTCAATATTTTTTATGTATCTAGAAAGTCGTTCTCGATTGAAGAATTTTTAGATATTTAGACTAGAAATAAGACAAAAAATAGGTAAGAAAAGCATTTTTTTTTGCAGTGTGCTTTTTGTTGTTACTGTCACACTTGACATCACATCATGTCATACCACTTCAATACTATTAACAAATCCTCTTCTATGGACTCATGGGATAGTAAAGAGTCAGTCATATGCACACTTAGTTGTTAAAGTACTTTAGTTCATAAAGGAAATATTTGTCTACTGTTTTATGAGTAATATTAATTCAGATTTATTCTTACAGAATGTTTCTTGCATACTGTTTAGTGTGAAAGTACATAATTTTGGATACGGCGGCTGTCTTTAACCCTTGTGCGCTGTTCAAATTGATGCCACTTTAAAATAATAGTCCATTAGTTAATGTTAGGTTATGCCTTTATTAACATGAACATACAATCAGTAATGCATTTATTACAGTATTAATTCATCTTTGTTAACATTAATGTTATTTAAGTTAAATAATGTTAGTTCAAGTCAATTCACAGTGCATTAACTAATGTTACCAAACACAATTTTGGATTTTAATAACGCATTAGTTAATACTGAACTATGTTTAATAAATGCTTTACAGGATTATTCATACTTGATTAATGTTAGTAAATGTATTAACTAATGGACCGTTATTCTACAGTGTTACCAAATTTACTACCCTTTTGTTATGTTCGGTATGAAAACATTCACTAAATTAAAATGCTGTAAAAGAACAGTAAATTATGGAGGAAAAAATCAAATCTTTTGCAGCACAAAAACTTACAATGCATCAAAGGCAATGTTGTTACTAATCTTTCACATGTCAAAGTCTGTGATAATATTTAAAAAAAATCCAGTCCACTGTTTCTTTTATTTTGAAAATACATCATTTTGTGTGCGTGTTTCACCAAATCAGTGACATAATTTATAAATTTGGCAATTAAGGAGTTAAAATCCTGTAATTTTTTAAACAATTTAGTATTTTTGATGAGGACTTAACAGATTTATGCAAAAACATTTGAAAAAAATATTTTACTGATGCATTTTTACAAGTTTAATTCAGTGGATGTTTTTATCCCGAACATAACAAAAATGTAGTAAATTTGGAGTGTATTGTTGATTTATTTATTTATTTATTATTATTTTTTTTATATAAATTCAAAGCATTTTCCCAAAATATGTGTCAAAATAAGATTTGTCACTAAAAATCATTCCACTAGCCAAAACACAGATAGTGTTGGGGCTAAATTAAGACTCAAATTACCCCAGGATGAAAACATTTCCAATAGCACATAAGGGTAAATACAGAATTATTCAGAAACAAACACTTGTCCAGAAACAAGAGTGTTGGTCTGAGATGCAAAAATTTGCTGGCTTTGTTTGGACTATTTTCATTCATGAAGCAAATAAATTAGAAAAAATTACAGACAAAGCGGTGTCCAAAATGTAACTTGCTCAATGCCAACTTATTGTTTTTACACAACTTTTCAACAAACAATATTACAAATCTAATCATGCTGACACAGTAATGCACAGCAAAACTGTACTCTTGTTTGTGTGATGTTATTAAACTCAAGATGCGATTTTGTATGCTTTTATGTCTAAGCTAGTAGACTGTGATATTTTGGCTACAATAATATATTACAATATATAGTCAAAATATCACACTCTGTTAGCTTCCAGTACAAAGCTGTTGTAAGAACTTTTAAGCTGTAATAGTTCCTTTTGTCAGTTTTGAAGCATGACTGCCACTGGTCTAAACTAGATCCTTGTCAATTTATAATACAGAACACTTGTGCTGCACCTAAGAAAGCATTGCCAGGTTGAAACAGCATAAGGGTGACAAAATAGGTTTTATTTTACCTTGTCCTTGTTACACATTACATGTACTTACTATAATAATAACAATAAATTACACATAATTACACAGCTAACACCTTATCCTAACCAAACCCTTATGCCAACCCTAACCCTATAGTAAGTACATGTAAATAATTATTATTACACAGTACTTAAATGTTTAATTCCACTTCAATGAGAGCTACATGTGCTCAGTTTTGCTGACACAAAAAGGGAAGAGTTAATTTAATGTCAGCATCTGGCACATCTCAGTTCCCTTCAGATCACATGCTGTAAAGAATCCACTGCAAATCCAGCAAATCACTGCTCTGCGTTACAGCTGTGATAAATCTGTTGACTTCACCACGAACCTGCATGTTTATTTTCTAGGATTAAGATTCAGTGTTTTTTTTTTTTTTTTCGCAGTCTCTGTGATTAAGACTGACAATCATCACAGCCCAATGTAGTTGAAACTCAAATCAATCAGCGCAGCCCAGACTCAGAGGATTCATGAGGATTACTGTCACATGAAATTACTTTTTTTCTTTTTAAAGGTTTATTGTCATGTGTAGCGTAAAGACAAGAGGAGATGCTGTCACGTGTTTTGGATTTAGAGTGTAGAAGAAAAGAGATGGTCTAGTCATTAGTATGAAACGAAGCCTCAGGAGAGGAGTGGGTTATATAATCTTGTGTTTGTCTGAGTGCTTCCCGTTTGTGCTTTTGAATGTGAGCAGTTGTATGCATTTCTCCTTTTAGACATGCACATGACGACTTGCCACAAATGCTATTTGATGGAGAGAAAAAAATGACAGAAATCTAGAGCAGTGGTTCTCAAGCATTTTAGACGGTCTTGCACAAAATTGAGTGGCTCTTAATGTTGTAAGCTATTCTCAACTGTAGTTCTAACAAAACTGCTGTAGCTGTAGAAAAGCATTTTTTCCTATGCTGGTTTCTTGTGTTGGCTGTTTAGGTCGTTTATTAGTTGTCACAACTTGAGTTTTATGTTTACATGTGTTGTTTTACAACTTTGCTGGCTTTTTTTTCCTAGTCTTTCTTTCCCCCAGACCTGTGGATCTAGACATTACTGTACATTAGGGTAGTCGCATTACCATTAATTCTTATTATGATTTTATACCAGCTAAAGTATCACGATACCAAGTAGTATTGCGATACTGTAATTCATAACTCAAATTATAAAGAAAGTTGTCAGAAATACTATATTTTACATGTTATAATAGGTCTTGAATACAATTTTTTAAACACATTCCATGTTTATAATGAATTTCATCGATTTTACCGTTTTTTTACAATTTTAAAAGAAGACGCTTCAATCTTGATTTGTAGACGTTAAATCAGGTTTATTTTGTACATTGACATAATGGATATCTATACAGCAGTGGATATTAGCGTGTATCCTGTCATATTTGCTTGCAAAAACATTGCAAAGTTAAAATTGCGGTATGTGTGTGCGTGCGTGCGTTTGTTTGTTTGTTTGTTTGTTTGCGTGACTCATCGTTGCAACTCCACAACAAATACATCAAATAATAATTATTGGGAAAGTTCTTACTGTAGTATTTCTCACAAATATTACGTGAGATACTTCCTTCATGTCTGTCACCATGCTGTTTATCTGACGCAGATGAGGTGAAGATTGAGGCACACTCTGACAGGCATGTGAGAACAGTGGGCTGGAGAACAAGCATTAAAGGCACAGGCAACAAAAACAGCTGCATTATGTTCAGAGCAGAAAATACTAATGTTCTGAAAGGTAAAATAAATAATCTGATGGGTATTTTGAGCTGAAACTTTACAGACATGTTCTGGAGACAACTTGTCTTAAATCTTGTAAAACGGGGAAAATAAGTGCCATTTAATGCAATGCATGTTGGATGTTAGAGTAGTGAACATTTTTCATTCATTCAAAGAATCATTGAGTCCAAGAAAGCAGCCTTTTTTTTAGGTGGTGATCACGAGACAACTGTTATGTCAAGATAATGAGAAAATGAAGTTATGATCATGAGAAAACTTATGTAAAATCACAAGATGATCGCAAGAAACTGATCATGGAAAAAAACATTCAGGCATTTCTATAAAGACTTCTAGTAAATATAGTATTTAAATAAAAAATATTAAATAAAAGGCTTTCCTTTCTTTCAGTAAAGATCAAAAGAGAAAAAAATATGGAAATACAATTAAAAAACATTGATTTTGTCATCAATTCTATTAAGTCTTCAAGTAGATGATATCTTAGTAAATGAATACTAGAGGATGTTAGAAAGTAATAAATAAATACAAAAAAAAAAAAAACACACAGCAAAAATGCTTTTCTTACTTACCAATGGGGTAAGCAAATTAATCTTATGTCAAAAGGAAAAACAAGATTATTTTGCTTACCCCATTGGCATATTATTTAGCTTGTTTCAAGGAAAAACTCCCTTAATATTGGCATATTATTTCTGAAAACAAGACAATATATTTTGCTTGCCTAGAGAACGTTTCTTGATATAAGAGTTTTTAAATATTTGGACTAGAAACAAGACAAATAATCTAAGTAAGAAAAGCATTTTTTGCATTGTAAAGGATTTACTTTTTTGCCTTTCTTGTAAACCGTCACATCTGTAATATTACAGTATTGCATTACGAATATTTCTGTGAATTTCTTTTTTGTATTAACCATTACAGAAACATACATACAAACTAACAAACAAAATAAAAAATAGAAATAGAAATTGATAATTACAATACTGGTAGTCATTTCTGTGTGGAGTTTGCATTTTCTCCCCACGTTTGCGCGCGTTTCCTCCGGGTGCTCCAGTTTTCCCCACAAATCCAAAGATGTGTGGTATAGGTGAATTGGGTAAGCTAAATTGTCCGTACTGTATGTGTGTGAATGAGAGGATATAGGTGTTTCCCACTGATGGATTGCAGCTGGAAGGGCATCCACTGCATAAAACATATGCTGAATTAGTTGGCAGTTCCTTCCGCTGTGGCAACCTCTGATAAATGAGAAAGAAATGAATGAAATGTGGTCTAATATCTTTTTAAACACTGTATATATGTGTCTTTAACTGCTTTAAGTACTGTATTTATTTAATTTAAATATTTTGGAATAGTTTTCTGTTGTCCCCTGCTTAAAGGGATATTTCACCCAAAACTGAAAACTCTATCATCATTTGTTTATCATTTACTTTTTACAAACCTGTTGGAGTTTCTTTCTTCTGTTGAACAGAAAACAAAAAAACACCCGAAAACCTGTAACCACAGACTTCTATAGTGTTTATTTTTCCTATTATGGAGTATGATTATAAGTCAAGTCAGAGTTTCTAACAATTTTCTAAATTACATTAAAAATATAGTCATAAAACTAAAAAAGTTTGAAACCATTTAGAGGTGAATAAATATTAAGTAAATTTAGATTTTTAGGAGAACTTTCCCTGTAACCACTAATTAGGAGCCAATGCCGATTCAAACCACACGGTGGCGGCACCTCCTCATAAAAAAAGCCATTCTTAAAATTTTTTTGTCACAACCTGTCCTTTCTCCTATGCTTCAGGGCTTTGGTAATGTGGGTCTGCATTCCATGCGTTATCTTCACCGTTATGGAGCCAAGTGTGTAGGAATTGCTGAAATCGATGGCAGCATCTGGAACCCCAACGGCATGGACCCCAAAGAGCTGGAAGACTACAAACTGGTCTGTTAAAGCTCCATGTACAATCACTTTTCTGAAATGTCCCTCTGTACTTGCTTTTTTAAAACACCTTTATTTATGCTTTCTTTTTAGCAACATGGCACCATTGTGGGCTTCCCCAACTCTCAGCCATATGAAGGAAACATTCTGGAAGCTCAGTGTGATATTCTCATCCCTGCAGCTGGAGAGAAACAGCTGACCAGGAAAAATGCACACAATATCAAAGCTAAGGTCTGACAGCAGTGCCAACATCCAACTGAGCTTGTTATGCTTAAATTCCACTCATCGATTTTAACAGTTTCTTACTTTTTAAATTGATGTAGATTATTGCTGAAGGTGCTAATGGTCCCACAACACCCGATGCTGACAAAATCTTCATTGAGAGGAACGTCATGGTCATTCCAGTAAGTCCATTTAAGTGGTACTCTCTTGTTTGGGCTTCAGGAAGAAACTAATTGGAGTATTAATGTACATTTTAATGTGTAGGACATGTACCTGAATGCCGGAGGTGTCACAGTCTCTTACTTTGAGTGGCTGAAGAACCTGAACCACGTCAGCTATGGTCGCCTGACCTTCAAGTATGAGAGGGACTCCAACTACCACCTGCTGAGTATGTTTTACACTTCCTCCAACTACCTTGTGTCAAAACCCCCCCTTGCACCTTTTGCCAATATGATTACAAGTGGATGATGCTAAATACAAGACCCTTTCTACGTGTGGTATTAAAATGCGTTTTCATCATTGTCGATAACCCTTTGATTAGTGCCCCGATATATAGAGCAACAGCACTTCTGGTGTCCTCAGTTTGAATCCTGTCTCCTGGACCTTTCCCGATCCAGTCCCTAACCCTCTCTCCCATTGAATTACCTGTCATTTTACGGTCCTATAAAATATAGGTTAAAATTCTTCTAAAAAGAAGAATCTTCCAAAAAAAAACTTTTTGTCAATCCAGTAGCATGGATATATTATATATTATATAAGAATAAACTGGTCCGTAACCTATGGCAAAAGTAAAACTGCGATGGTAGTAAATCAAACTTAAACCTAACTCTGATGTTAACTTCTCAACAGGCCTGC
The DNA here is from genome assembly GCF_052040795.2 of Danio rerio. Classification (NCBI taxonomy): domain Eukaryota; kingdom Metazoa; phylum Chordata; class Actinopteri; order Cypriniformes; family Danionidae; genus Danio; species Danio rerio. The sequence goes on from NC_141032.1 coordinate 28,173,924, forward strand.
AAAACTTTAATCTTATTTTATTTTGTCATGTAGCACAAGTTAATGCATTTTAAGCAGCACAATGTGAGAAAGAGAGAGCAATGTACATATAAATCTGCCATGTAAACAATGTTAAACTTGCATACATCATGTGAAGAAATTTTTTTGATCCAATTGTGCATAAATCACACCACATGGACATCATATTGAAATGCTTATTGCTTACTTTTCCATTGTGAACTATTACACTATAAACTAGTCAAAACATGCATTGTAGCAGTGTAGAAAGAGAGAAAGAAATAACTCTGTGCTTAAATCTGCTAAGTACATTGGGAAAAAAGCCAAAAATCTGCTTAAAACATGCACACTACTTTATTATTACAGCTGTCAATGAATGCTCTGTTTCATGTTTAATTTGGATCACTGCATCTTTGCCGTGTAATTTGTAAATGAAGATATCGTATACAAGTCATTTTTAAACCATGATGTACAGTGCTCAGCATATATAAGTACACCCCTCACAAATCTGTCTTTTAAATTCATATTCTTAATAGGAAGTTACAATATTATATTTGTGCATTTACATTAGATTAGTTGGTACTGAATCTAGAGCTTATTTAACAAAATAACTTACGATAACAGTCCAAAAGCTAGTACACCCAAATTTATATGTTATAGAAAAATTTTAAATACAATTTTTAAAAAATTAAGAAAGCAAAAATGTAGAAAAAATTAGTTGAAATTTTGTAGTTTGTATTTTGTTTTGCAGTATTTTGCTTGAATTTAACTTTTATATTTCAAATTTTAAATATGTTATGTGACTAAAATATGATTTTTAATAAATATATCTGTTTAATAAATCAGTTTTGTTTAATTCACTAAAATACATTAGCTATATTCACTGAGAAATGGATACAAATATTCATTTTTAAAATGGGGTGTACTCATTTATGCTGAGCACTGTAAGTGGGTATTTAAAAAAAATGGATGGTCACAATTTCATTTGACCATCAAAGTGTGAGAAAAGGGTATAAACAGAGGTTGGAGCCAACTCCAAGTGGGTGAGAATTGAACTCCAAGTGGGCTGCACAAACCTCCTGGAGTTTTCATTTATTTATTGTCTTGTCCAGCCTATTGTATTTGATGAATGTCTACACCTACCCCAACTTTAAAACCAACCTCACAGTAAACTGTTGTGTTTTATTAATGTCTACTATGCCTAAACCAACCCTAAACCCTTTACACTGATTACTTGCGGTGTAATCCCTCCCACTTGGAGGTTTCCGGGCTGCAGCGATAACTTCTTGAGATTTGCAGTTTAAATGTGGCCAAATTGTTTTGATTCTGTCCCTTTTGACCTTTTATAGAGGTAGTTGAACATGCATTTAATTGTATTGCTTTCATAATGTAAACACTCAAACAGTCAAATGCTTTTAGAGTGCCACAAAATACCAGCTACTCTCCATTTGCTGACATCACACAGGCTATTTTTACATGCAGCCTACTAATGTGATTTTATTGAGATTTTCACAATACGTTGAGTACACTTTGCCTCGTGTAATAACAAAGTTTTGATCAAATCAGTTCAATGAAACTATATCATAGTGATTGTATTAAACTATGTTGAGTAGGCTTTTTTATCTCAATAAACAAGCATTTAAACACTTGTAAATTAGAGTGGAGATTTTATGCAAGACTCAAAAAAACTCAGGATAAACAGACTTACATCTTTTAATTTGTTTGCTTTGATGCTAGCTCCCATTCCTCTATTTGTTCAGTAGCGATCATGCAAAACTGATGTACTGTAGAGCTTGATGAACAGGAAAAAAGTGGTTTTATGTGACTCATTTGATGTTAATACCTGGTGGAATCTCCACTGATTACCACTTGTGATTGGATCCCAGAAAACATGATAATACCAGATGCAAACAGGAGCAAAGAGTTAAAAAAGTAGCATAAAATCATGTTGTTATTGAATGTGCATCATCACTGAGACGTTATTTAATTCTATTGTCTGCAAGCTTGACTCTTGATGTCCTCAGTGTTCTCTGTAACACCCTTTATGTTCTCGTTTTTCTTGATTCCCTTTCTTCACTGCCTATTTTTTTAGTGTTTTTCTTGGCGTGCAGACAGGAGCCATATAGAGCATCTGGGTGTGTCACAGTTTACTATAGCACACTTTGAACCTGCATTGTTTTTGAATTGTATTCACTGAATCACATTGGCCTGGCTTCCCTTTCTCTCTTTGGTTACACAAATTTAATTGATGTCCAGATGTCAGAGCCAGAAATGAGTCACGAGGCATTAATGTCATTTGCAGTTATTAGAGTGGATGGAAACCAGAGTCATGAAGCACCTTTGAAGATGTGCACACCAGCAAACCATGAGTTGATGGTTAGCATTAATGGGTGATGCTACCAATATGTGTGGCATGACCATATGTGCCTTTTTTTTACTGGATGCATCCTGATTCCTGGCTAGGATTTCCATATTTGACTTTTTCTAATTCTAACCTATTTACTCCAAATTATAGTCCTAAGACCTGCCAGAAACACAAATTTTACTCTGCCTCTGATATTATGTTGGTTAAATTGTATTTTATACTTGGTCTTTTTACTTTATTCAATTGTTTTGAGCTATTAAATGTACATATCTTCTAGATCTGTAATCAGGAAGGATGGTCATGTGACGATGCATTTAAAAATCTGCTTGAAATCGAAATTTACAATGTTTATTTGTTTCAGGTAAATAAATAACCAGAGCAAATCTACTGTATTGGTAATCTTCAATGACCATTTCTTCCTTAGCAACTGCATATTAATTATTAGTTTGCTATGAACCCTATCATAAACATGGCACGTTTGCCGGGACGTGTTGTTATATTCTGACTAGCGCAAGCCTAAATTTTCCATTTTCCGCCACGTTGTTTAAATGGCAAATACATTTGTGCCACTTTGTGGACTCAAGAGTGTTTTGATCTCGAAAAGAGGTGTGTTAAGGCGCATTGTTGGGGCGTTGCTAATTTGAGGAACTAAAATAGACTGCAATTGACCAGTTGAACGCAGGTCAAAAGTTCAGCGCAGAATGCGTTAGTTGTGGACCTTAAATGCTTACACATTGCTGAATACACACAGGATGTAGAGCAATACACAAGCATCTTTACAAATGAAAAATAATTAAAGGATTAAAATATTACAAAAAATTATAATTTTCTACATGAATATAAAAACGACTGCCTCCATGCCTTCTTCACCTCGGGGAGTGAAGATTTGAAACAAATATTTGTGCTTAACAAACTAAATTAAACATGTAGGCTAATGGATGTCTTCAGTAGAGTGTACAACACTCCTACTCCAACCTCAGTTCCAAATGGAGGCCAAATGGAGGAGTCTCGTTCTTTATCCTCGTGCTGCAGATGGTCTGTTTAACCGTTTTCTCACTAGTGAAGCATTCAGTTTTTCCATTTACACCATATAAATAGCAAATACACCATGGCGTGACACAATGGACTCTTAAAGGGAATAGAAGATGAGACTCTGATTAGTTTATTCTCAGAACACACCGGTAACTCATTAAGAGAATAAGCACAACTCTGTTAGACCATGCAGAGCGTATTTTTTTGTCCGTAAAATAGCAAAAAGGGATTTAGACACGCCTTTAATGCTTTTTTGTCATGCACTTTAGACTTTGTGCCTAGATTGTTAAAAAAAGAGCCCTAGGAGGGAAGGATTTGCAAAAGAAAGTCCCACCCATACTTAATATTCGGCTTAAGTTTAAAGTAAAAAAAAAATTCTCTACAACTTCTGGTTCACTTTGACTATAATCAAAACAAATCCATTTTAGAGCAATTCGAAAGTATAATAAGCCGCCTGCTCTCAATGGGCCCTATCATACACCCGGCGCAATGTGGCGCAAGGCACAACGCTTGGCGCAAAGGTCATTTTGAGGCATTGCGCCACACTGTTTAAATTGCATTTGCGCTCATATGTGCGCCCATAGGCGTTCTGGTCTAAAAAAGCAGGCATGTTTTGGCGCGTTGCTATTTTGAGAAACTGTAAATAGTCTGTTCTTTAGACCAGAACAAAGTCTGTCTATTGTCTGGCGCAAAGTGCGCCTGGCTTACACACTACACACAAGATGTAGAGCAATACGCAAATATCTTTACATGAAAAAGATATAATATATTAAGGATATTTAAAAATAAGGATATATATATATATATATATATATATATATATATATATATATATATATATATATATATATATATATATAGGATATAAATATAAATGATTAAAATATTACAAAACATTTATTTCTAGCCTACATGAATTTAAAAACCACTGCCTTCATACTTTCTTCATCTCGAGAGGCTTTTTCAGTTCATTCAATTTGCTTTTGTATAATGTTATTATTAGTAGCATTATTTATTATATCCATATTTATATTTGTTTTATTAAAAACAAGTTTAGATTTGTCCACATGTCAGGTTTTAGACTATATGGGGCATAGCAGGTGTATTTGGAAATAAATGACCACACTTCGTTATTATTGTTCATTTATTAGTTTGCTGGAAATTAGAACTGAATTTAGAAGTAGTTTTGAAACAAATCTTTGCGCTTAACAAACGAAATTAATTATTTATAGACTAATTGATGTCTGTGCGGTAAGGTTTCCCTATCCACGAGAGCAAAAGCGAATGTGAACTTACTTTACGTCATGTAAATAGCAAATGTGCTTATGGCGCGACGCATCTGGCTCTTAAAGATAATGGGAGATGAGACTCTGATTGGTTTATTCTCAAAACACACCTATAACTCATTAAGAAAATAAACTCAACCCTTTTAGACCATGCCACGGCGCAAAGCGTATTTTCCCGTCCTTATATTAGAAAATATGGATTATGACACGCCCTGAATGCGTTTGCGCCCTGCGCTTTCCGTTTTGCGCATGGACCGTCAAAATAGAGCCGTATGTGTTTCACTGATGGCATATAACAATCTGGATTTTTTTATGCAATTTACAAATCCTAGCCGGTACACTTAAAATGGTGCAGTTGGTCACTGACAACTTTAAAACGTCAACTTTTAAAACATTTTCCAAGTTTATGCTTTCTTAATGATAGTGAAAATTGCCACCCTGATTATTTATTTAATCATTTTTTTCCTTTTTCTGTTTTCCAGTGTCTGTGCAAGAAAGTCTTGAAAGGAAGTTTGGAAAGCAGGGTGGCCCCATCCCTATTGTACCCACTGCTGATTTCCAGGCTCGTGTAGCTGTGAGTATCTATCTGATGGTTTACCATATTCATCACGTGAGCCTGTTTGAGAGGCAGTTATATATGTTTAAATGCATAGTTTAAGGTATTTTTACTCATTACATTTTTATTCTGTTTATTTTTGATGTATTGAGAAACACAGAAAACTGTAGCTTTAGCAGCAACAATACATTCATGCTTGTGTTTAACACACAGGGAGCTTCTGAGAAGGACATTGTTCACTCTGGTCTTGCTTACACCATGGAGAGGTCGGCCAGGGTAAGTTTCCCTAATATTACTGTAAACTTTTGAAGTCCATCAAATGCACTAAGGCAGACGCCCATAGAGTCATTCAGTCACACCATCTACACAACAGCAGGTGAAGCAGAAACCAGCTTACAGTACTGTGTTGTTGTGGAAGAGCTGAAAGTTAATTTTAGATTGCCCACAAACGTTCAGCCCTCGCTTCAGGCAGATTTCAGTCTGATCATTATGCACAGAAAAGCACCTCACCCATTGCACAGATGTCGTAAATGTTTATTGACACTCTTTGTGTTTGTGCTCTATACAAAACCTGCATTCATGCAGTGAAGCATATTCAACTTTGTTTTTCTCATGTTCATTGTTAACTCATGATATTTTTCTCAAATGTAAAATAAATGCATTGAGCAGTTTAGTTGCAGAAAATTGCAAAAAAGAAGCATGTTGTAGAAATGTTTATATTCATTTTTTTAAACAACATAATAGCAGTGTTTAATGTTGGAGGAATTAAGAAATAAATATTCAGTGCTGTATCCCTTATTTTCAATCACAAGCAATAAAAACATATTCTGAACAAATGTAAATGTTCAGGAAAACAAAAAAGGCTCTGGACATTTTTTTTCTAATTTAAACATTTAAGACACATAAAGGGAAATATTATTTTAGTATTTTACTCAAACCCATAACTTTTAAATGTAGTCGAAGGCAAAATTATTAGCCATTCTGTGAAACGTTTTTTTCCCCCAAATAATGTTATATAAGTGATGTTTAACAGAGCAAGGAAATGTTTTTGGCAGTATTTCCTATTATATTTCAGATGAAAGCCTTATTTCTTTTACTTTGGCTGGAAGCCCCCCTTTTTTAAATATTTCCCAAATGATGTTTAACAAATCAAGGACAATTTTACAGTATTTCTGATAATATTTTTTTCTTCTGGAGAAAGTCTTATTTGTTTTATTATAGCTAAAATAAAAGCAGTTTTAATAAAAAAAAAAAAAAAGAAAAAAAACATTTTAAGGTCTGACTATATACTGACTTCAACTGTATATATAATTTTATATTAAATTAAAAATTATATTTAAATAAAAATTTCAAATAATTTTATAATTTAATTTATTATTTTTAGAAATGGCTGAAGATGAATAAAATTATCATATATTAATAATAATAGCCCCTTAAGGTTTTCTTTTTCAATTTATTTCTCAGAACAAACCACTGTTGTCCAGTGACTTGCCTAGTTAACCTCACTGACTTTAAGTCTTTAAATTGCACTTTAAGTTGAATACTAGTATTTTGCAAAACAAATAGTATGTACTGTCATCATGGCAAACAAGGTTTTACATATTTCAATTATTATATTTAAAATATTGAAAAAATCTCATCGTTATACAGCCCTTGAGAAACCTTTGTCTTCAGCTGTACCTAGCTGCAAATAATAATACTTTTAATAAATCTAAGTTAATATTAATGATAGCTAATGTTACTAAGTGTTGACTACAATGTCTAAAAATGGATCACAATGCTTTGATTACATATATACATTCTTACCATGTAAAAAGCATATGCAGTTTGAATATGCATATTTAATTAAAGTGTTCAAAATAACTGCTTTTTGCAGACAGTGTAGTCAGTGTTTAGTCTATCAGCTACATTACCATATAGATCTTATTTAGTTGTTGTTTGTTGGTGCTGTTCTTCCTCTATGCAAAACCTTTATTCACTTGTTTCTCTTTTGCAGCAAATTATGCGCACGGCCAACAAGTACAACCTGGGCTTGGATCTGAGAACAGCGGCTTACGTCAACGCCATTGAGAAAGTCTTCAAGGTGTACAACGAGGCTGGTCTGACCTTTACATAAATCTCCTTTCACAAAAAACAAGACAAAAACGTTCATCAACCTCTCAATTTCCCCGTTTTAACATATCAGAGTTTACATCATCTTCTCTATCATAACCCCGTCGTATCCCAGAAGCTCCGTCCTAATGAGAAACTCTAGCATGGTTTATACGGTTTCACTGCTTTGCTGTAAGTGCAAACTGGAGCCCATATTCAGGTTTCTCAAGTAATTCTTGTTGTAACTTGTTTATTTAGCTTCTGGTTTTTGTATTGATCTGTGGTAAACTGTTGTGGTCCTCTTCAAATGCAGCTGTTTTAAATGTATGTTGATTTAATCAGTTGAGTTGGTGCGTTTTTGTCCTCTGTCATGTTTTATTTACTTTATTCCTACTGTTTGTCGTCACAGACCATTTTATCGATGGTCATTGCTAATGAAGGAATGAAGAGCGTTAAAAATGCCTTACAGTTGCGAGCAGGAGTTTTATACTCTCACTGTTAGTTCATATTAAAGGGAAGCCCAGCCATTTTGTTTGCCTCATCTCACTGTTTTTAACCCAGAGACGTAATGGAGTACTAGCCGGAAATGTGCTGTACAATTTAGATACAGACTTTATTTTGTATTCAGAGCAGTTTGTATCCCTTGACGTTTAGAGATCTGTTTGTTGTTAGTGTGCGGCTAATGCTAATGCTACAGCTAGAGAAGCCAGGCCACATGTGCTTACATCAAAAGCTGGAAGCTGCTCACCAAACGTATCTGCACCCACGTCTGGAACTGTGTTTTGGGAGTTTATATTGGCTTTTTTTTGTTGAGAATAAATTCCAGTTCTCATAATTTATGCCCTGTTTTTTTGTATTTTGTATCTGTTTCTCAGAGTATCGGTTTTATTGTGTCAGAATACCACATGATTAATATCCACCTTATTTTTGCCGTAAGGGCAGGTGCCATTATTCCTTAATTGAACATGTCTGGATTCTTTTTCATCTGCATCTAGGGATTTTTTTTGATGTACAAAATACCCAGTTTTGCAATTTGGTTGTAAATTAAAGCTTTTGTTATAATTAAATAAAATCTATATAGGATATTAAAACTAAAGTAAAGAAGACAGAAAAATGACAGAATTTTATTATTAAAATGTCAGCAAAATACAAAAATCTAAATACAAATATATATAATAATAATAATAACCTAACACTGCATGTATAACACCTTGATTAAATTAACTATTCCATACCATATTACCAGGGCTTGACATTACCTTTTTAGATCACCAGCCACTGTGGTTAGTTTTTCAACGTTACTAGCCCCTCGCCATTTTCACTAGCCACAATATTATTGTTGCACGGTGTCCATGGGGTCTTAAAAAGTATTTAAAGTTGATAAATCAATTTTGAGAAAATTAAGACTTTTTAATAGTTTTTAAGGGCCTTAATCGCGTTTTTACGAGGTCTTGAATTTTGTTCAAGCGTTGTTCAAAGTGTTTGACTTTGAAAAAGCATAAATATATTTATTTTCCTCCTAATATTAACAACGGTGTGCTAAACTCCTCTGTCTGGGTGATGTCACATAACTTGCGACAAATGCGGGAAGGTGATGTGACTGTCCATATGTAGTAAAACCATAGAACGAAACAAACAGAAAATTGGAAATGTAAGTTTGCGTATTCTTGGTTGGAGAAAGATGAGTTGAATGTTAAAACCACGTAATTTATTCTTTCAAGCTTTGTTTCTTCCGAGCTTATCTGTGTTCTATTGCATGGTTGTGCTTCATTGATTTGTTTTACTACAACTGTTTATTAATGAAGGTTTGATATGGATTAGAACTTGAACTTGAACTTGAGGTCCTAAAATATTCTCAGAAGGTCTTTAAAAGTCTTAAAAAGGTATTGAAATTACCTTTCGGATTCCTGCATATGTGTTGGTAAAATATATTTTATATGCATAAATTTGACTTTGGTATGGTAAAATTACTTGATTTAAATTATGTGTTATGTCCACATGCCTCCTTAACTTTTTTTTTATTATTATTTCACATGACTTTTCAGGGCTCAACACTAAGGATTCACCATTTTTTTTCTCTGACCACTCTAACCTAATTATTTCTTTGTCACAAAATTTAAAGAATCTGTTAAAACATTATGTAGTTGTATGTTTTTTATTCAACAAAAATTTTCTTAAAAAAACAACTTGCGTTTAAAACCTTATTCTCATTTATCTAAAATTATACATAATAGTTTGTCCAGGCTAAGGGTCCCACATCATCAGATTACTAGATAAATGGAGAGTTAATCTCTTATTGAAACAATGTTATTCTGAAGGATGATAATTAAACAATATTAATAAAAATAACTGCAAGCAAAAGAAAGATGAAAAACATTCTGTGTGCGTTAAAGGATGATCACGTGCACGGTTAACGTTAGGGTCAGTAATAATCTGTTTAAAGAATGGTTAAAGCGAAAGCGGCAACAGAATCTGCATACAAAAAATCTGGAGCTCTTAAAAGCACCAGGACTGTGGGTGCACGAGCACTGCTTTTTTAAAGTCTATTTCAAATGGAAACAATTGCAACAGTTGTGTTTTCAAACACTGTTGTTATGCACAAGGAAAGGGGAGCTTTAAAGCACTCGCGCACATCAAATCAGCTGTGCCTCACTCAAAACGTCAGTGAGTGGGGATCGCCGTGCGCCTGATCATCCACTCATTCGGTATTCACCTGCTTTCTTTTCCTCACGCGAAAAGTTAAGACAAGTCCAAAGACATGCGGTATAGGTGAATTGGGTTGGCTAAATTGACCTTAATGAATCAGTGTGAATGAGCGTGTATGGATGTTTCCCGGAGAGGTTGCAGCTGGAAGGGCATCTGCTGTGTAAAACGCGTGCTAGATAAGTTGGCGGTTCATTTTGCTATGGCCACCCCGGATTAATAAAGGGACTAAGCGGAAAAAAAATTAATAAATGAATTTCATTTTCAAATTAATAGCCAAGCTGGCAACAATTATTTAGTTTTGTTGTATTTTATTTTTGTACTTTCTCTTATCAAACCTTTTTGTACAAAATACTTTTCTATGCCTTAAATCTCTAAAGATATATTGGTCCAACTTTATATTAAGTGGCCTTAACTAATATGTACTTACACAGAAATTAATAGTTTGTTACAATGTACTTATTGTGTAAATACATGTATTTATTGTGTACTTATGCTTGATTAAATACCTGTATGTAATTACATCTGTAATTGACTTCTGTAATTACATTTGTAAATACCTTCTGACCATCAAACCTGTCCATAACCCAACCCCTATCCCAACTCAAGAGCAACACAAGTGTTCTCAAATACATTACGAACACAGTAAGCATATTGTATTTATTTTTTGATGCAAGTACATAGTAGTTAAGGACACTTAATATAAAGTGTGACCGATATATTTTATGTAGTTTCAATGTGCTGTTTTTGACTCTTCTAAAGCATAAAATACCTTCTTGTTCATCTGAAAAACAATTCTGAAGTCACTTATTCTACTTTTAAAAATGTCTGTTATATGCCAAAGCGCTGTCTTTGTTTTGGTTCTTTTAATCCGCCTACTGCCAGTTTAGCCAATTATATTTCAGCACCCTGGGTTGCCTTGTTGGAAAACCACTTATTTCATTCATTCTGAAAGGCTCTGAAAGCATGCATCCATGACCGAAATGCGACCTCTAGTGGACAATATCAGTCTCCAAAATGAGATGCAGATTCAGAGTTCCACACGAGGTTGTTAATTAGCAAACGATATAAATGTTATGAACGTAAACATTAGGTGAGCAGGTTACATTGTAACCTTATGTCCTAACAACAAACTTCCTTACGAGATTTGCAGTTAGAAATTTGCAGTAATAAATAAGAAATTTAGTTGTTTGCACCAGACGAAACACGACAGAAATTTAAATACAGCCATTCAGAAGCACAGAATATGCACTCACATACAAAATGTTAAGGTTTATAATCTAATTAGTACATATTAAACCTCTTTAACATTGTATAATGTAGATGCTGAATCACTGATATTTATTAGCTTACATTAAGTTCAATTTCAAAAAGTTTGTTTTATTTTCAAGATCTGAGGTGAATTATCTACTGCTGCTTTCAGTAATATGGCAATAAATGTCGTGTAAAATGGCATTCAAACTTCCAATGTTATCATTTAACACTGAATAAAGCACATGAGTTGTACTTGAGGTGATTTTCTGTTCAGCAGGTAGAAGTAGAAGTTGTTTGTGGTATATTAAATCGAGGTGTTGGTTAGGAAAAAAACTCCTTTTAATATGGAAAATCTTCCTTCTATCGGGTGTTGTTGATTTAATTTAGAACACGATGTAAATCAGCCTTTAGGCTTGACCGTCAGACTAGCTCCTGTTAGTACTCAATCTGGCAACCTGTGCTTGCATTTGTTTTGATGCAGGAATACAATACCACTGGGTGTCAAACTTACATACTGCACCTTCAAGTAACTTCACACACTATATAAAAAATGCAAGCTTCCACACAATTCATTCATTCTGTCCAAACATATCGATCAAGTTAACTTAATTGTTTTTTACAAACTTCAGTGATTGATTGAACATGAAACTATTAAGCTTCCCCACCCAAAAAAATGCTTAAAAATCACAGATATGTAAAATTTTGGCTCTTCTCCAATTTGCATCTGTTGAGATTTGTATTTTGATGTTTCTATTCACATGATGAAGGGGCTTTAAACTAAGTCAAATATTTATAATAGTACAATACTATTATGGCAAAAACCCAATAACACTTGCTGGACAAGAAGTCTAATCATTTTGGATAGATTTTATTGATTCTGTTTTGGTTTGTGGTTCCACTTATTTTAAGACATGACATGTTTAACAAAATTACAGAGATCATTAAAAATGTACAGGACACAAATCAAGAATGAATTTAAACCTGTAAACTTGATTCAATTTCTGCCTGCTCTTTAATTGTAATTTAATTTATTTTAACTTTAGAAGTTATTTAAAAATAGTGTTATACTAAATCCATTTTATTAAAAGGAAAAGCTCTAACATGTAATGCAAACAGCCCTGATACTAATACAGCTTCATATATCACCTGTTTCAAGATGACTGCTTTTGTGGAGGTACTTCTTAATCAGTTGTGAAAATTAAAAGAGATTTACAGAATGATAGGCTTCAGGTAACATCATGAAGAGGGAAAGAGTTCCCATTTAAAGTTTGCCAGGTTATTTTATCAGGCCCTTTGCAAAAGACGTTGCCTGATCTGCAGTTTTTTTGCCTGCGTCTGAAGTGTCTGAAGCAACTTTGCCAATCGCACCACTGATCATATCGCCAACACCTACAGACAGAACGGATTGATCAGTGAACAACAAATTTGATATGGAAGAGTTTATTTTCTAATTGCAACAATTTTTCCAAGTTTTTTATTATTATTATTTTTTTTTATTTTTATTTTTAAAGAAAAGCTATATATTACCTGCATCCTGATTCTTGCCAGTTGGAGCTTTCTTGTTTCCTCCAAGTGCAGAGCCAATTTTCTCCTTGGCCACCCCAGCTGAAGCAACATTACAAGAATTAATCATCTCGGTACATAAGGTTAGCTGTCCATTACAGAAATAACTAGCATGCTCCAATTATTGCAACTCATTACATTGGTTATATTTTCAGACATTGACATTTTGACATTGCATACACTGCAAAAATAATAATAAATAAACAATTTATTGAATATAAAATAAATATAGAATTTAATACAATTATTGATTATTATTATTATTATTAAATTAGTTATTAAAATTATCTTGTTTTCTGGTAAGAACACTGAAAAAAATATTTAGCTGCTTGTTCAAACTACTTATTCAAAATGAGCTACAACAACACAATTCTTGAGTTTTTGTGGGGACAACTTATTTTTATGTACAGTTAACCTCGATATTTGTAAAAAATATTTTCAGTTAGCTTAACTAATACATGTTGGGACATTTTTTAAAGTAGTTTGAACAAACAGTAAATGTCCTTTTTGAGTGAAGTAGCAAGATACAATTACTTAAGCAACATTGTCAACATTTTTTTTAATCAAAATTATGTCAATTTATACTCGTATAGTTCAGTTATTTAGGATATTTATACCAATAAATTAAAGTATAAGCACTTATAATTAGAGATTATTCCCACATGAAATTAAAATTTAAGTTTCTTTTGTTGCATACAAAAGAAGATATTTTGAAGAATGCTGGAAAACGGTAGCCATTGACTTTCATCCTTTTTTTCCCTACTTTGCATGTCAGTTGTTACCCGTTTCCTGCATTTTTAAACATATTTGTGTTCAACAGAAGAAACTCTAAAAAGTAGTGGAATCCAAGTAAAAAAAGCCTGATTATTTGATTCTTTTCCCCAAGGAAATAAAAATTTAAGACAAAAAAATTATGTCCAATGGAATAATAAAAAAATGCAAAATTTGTTTTTTTTTTTCTTGTTTAAAAATAAACCCTTAATTGTGGTACATTTTTCCAGAAAATAAGATTTACTATGGTTTTTTTGTTAATTATAAATTGCTTCTCTAGTAAATACTGATGGCTGAATTTTTGTAGAGGAAAAACTAGACAAAATACTGTAGCAAGAAAATCATATATTAAACATTAAATATGTCTCTGACTTACCAGCGTGATCGATTACCTTGTCGATCTGGCCACCATCAGCTGCACCCTTCATGACGTTCATGTTTTTTGTGTTGAAGTTAGTCAGGAACACTGTGTTGGCTGGATTTACATGCGTACTTATAGGCTGTGGTGTTTAACATCTTCACACACACACACCCTGAAGCGCTGGGTGAGGAACACCCACTCAAACTCATCCACATTTCTGTCACTTCATGTCTGATTTCCACTCCTCACATCCAAGATGATATTCAGAGAAATGTCTTCTTATTCATTTAATTACTAAAACCTCCCTAAATTTTAATATTAAACTGCCAAATGAGGGTATTGTTTGTACTGTAAACAAGGCATGGCATCAATCTCATTTCTATACGAGTACTGGAAATACAAGCTTTTACCGTTGGTGCATTGTTGCTGGAGGAGAATACAAGGTTACGTGACACATAAAAAAACAATCTGAAGAATTTATGAGGAGATATTAATCAAGCCTAAGTGTTTGTGTGCAGATTTGGTTTTTGAGAAATATCTGAAACCATTTATGACTATTTAGGTTTGTTTGTTTTCTGTCAACTATTTATGTCAGAAATTATCAAGTATGAGAAATCTTTATGCTTTAAAACATTAACCACTTACATTTTTTTTTTTTAACAAATATTTTATTTCTTTTTTGGTCCATGCATTTTTGTTTGTTTTTGTTGTTTTTTTTTACTACAAACATTAGTGTAGAAAAATAGTGTAACTGCTATGTTTCCTTCCCATGTGCTAGAGTTTCCTGATTTACTACGGTATAAACTAATGTTTTTTGTTGTTGTTGTTTGTTTGCTTGTTTGATCACATGCGGGACTGATTTTGCAGGTGTGCGTGTCATCATATCCGAATAAATGGCCGTGTGGCTCTGTAAAAGTGTCTTTCCACAACCCTTTTAGAAACTGCCATTTTTAAGCCTGTTTTTTGTTGTTGATGTTTTTTTTTTTTGGTTACTTTTCACTTTTCATTGACAGAATTTCCGAGCTGTGAAACAATAAAAACTAATTTTTATTCCAAAAAGCCAAAGCAAAAGAAAAATAATGATCTGCTGACAAATAGTCAACGGATGCAATTTGTTTATCAACCGCTAGATAGCTGTATGTTAGACCTACATTGTGTATAGAAACCGAGGATTGTATTTGAAATAAATAGGTCTGTCATAAAATAAGGAAATAATTAAATGAGAATATAAACGTTTTACAGAATTTTTAAATCCCATGACATAACAGTAAACATTTTGTATCAGCCACAATTTAATCATTCCTAAGTTAAGCTGTTCTAGGTCTGTGTTACTTTTTATTTTTTAGACTAACACAGTTAGGCTGTACGAAATACATCTTTCTCATGAATGTGGGTATTTGCATGGATGTGGCAGCATTGATTTACTACAATTATGAAGATAGGAAGATCCAGGATATTCTTAATATACCTCACGTTTTCTGAAAGAAGAGTGGCATATCCATCCAGGATGCATGAGGGTGAGTACATTCTGGCATAGTTTTCTTTACTTTCATTTCTTTTATGTGAACTTTTTCCTTAACCCTCTTGTGTGTGAAACTTCAGACTTCTTTACAGACTCCAAATCTACCATAAAAATTAAATCTACACATTCCTACACTATTTGCTATTTTCTTACACACTTGAATTTTCCTGGTTTGAGATTTAAATCATACATCTATCAAGGTTATCTCAAATAATTGCAATTAGATCACACAACCACAATCAGATAATTAATTAAAAACATGACGGTCTTTATTGTATCTGTGTTGTCTTTATGCCAGGCATGTGATGAATTACTTCAATAAGCCAGAAAACCGTATAAAAGGTCAGGACCAAACAGTTTATTTCTGTTCAAAGCAAGTATACTCGTGTACCTAAATAGCCTGCATTATATATTTAAAAAATAATTGTTTTTAATTAGAAGAATTAATAGTTCAAAACGACCAGGAGGCCCAGAGGAAAAGGATGTGAATGGACATAAATATGCAGTAGCTGTAAATACCCTGCTACTTGTAAATGAAGATGAAATAACGAAACAAAGCATGTGTGTAGATATTTTAACTGACGAAGTCTATGGTTAATCATTTTGCAGATATTCGCAGAGGGAGCCTGTTGAACTTTTGCTAGGCTTACACGACATTGGAAAAATCAGACATTGCGATATTTTGTTTTTCTGTGATATACAGTAGAAGTTAGAACTATTAGCCCGCCTGACTTACTAGCGCCCCTGTTTATTTTTTTCCCAAATTTCTGTTTAATGGAGGGAAGATTGTTTCAGCACATTTCTAAGCATAAGAGTTTTAGAAACCTATTTCTAATAACTGATTTATTTTATCTTTGCCATGATGACAGTAAATAATATTTACTTTATATTTTTCAAGATACTTCTGTACAGTTTTAAGTGACATTTAAAGGCTTAACTTAGGTAATAAGGTGAACTAGGCAGGTTCTGATAATTAGGCAAGTTATTGTATAATGATGGTTTGTTCTGTAGACTATCGAAAAAAAAAAATAGCTTAAAGGGGCTAATAATTTTGTCCCAAAATAGTTTTTAAAAAAATTTAAAACTGCTTTTATTCTAGGCGAAATAAAACAAATAAGACTTTCTCCAGAAGAAAAAAATATTATCAGACATACTGTGAAAATTTCCTTGCTCTGTCAAACATCATTTGGGAAATATTAAAAAAAGAAAAAGAAAACAAAAAAAAAAACAAAAGGGGGCTAATAATTCTGACTTCAACTGTATATTGAGAAATAAATATCAATTCACAAGATGAATTCAGTTGCTCTATTTGGAAAAATTTCTTTCATTTAGATAGATTGGGATGATCAATTATTTTTCTATGCGTTTGCATAAATTATAATTAAATACAACAGAGCAAAGGTAAACATTATAGAAATAGTGCTTTATAGTCCTCTGGAGAGTCTAACAGTATTCAGGTACAAAAATTGAACAATCGGACATAAAATAACATGGTCATCATTGTATAATTTGTTCAGAAATCTTAATATTTAATAACATCTTCAATAAATAATCTAATCTTGAGATGTGACAATTGCGAATTCACACATTGCGATATCGATGCTCAAACAATATATTGTGCAGCCCTAACTGCTACCATCTGTAGAGACATCAGAAGCTGAAAGCATTGTGGTGTCACTTGCAGACATTTTAAATCAACATTTCTATTGTGTAATAGACTGTTCGATTGATCCATATCGAGGAAAAATGTCCAGAGATTGTCACTGTTGTTATCATCACAAATGATACTGAATACTGATGATCTCCATATAATTTTAAATATGTGCAGCATTCTGGCTGCATTCATAAGATGGCGTGAAGCTTTTGTGCGGTGTCTGGGTGTGTGTGTGCTGAATCTGATGTTCCCAGAGGCTGTTGTGCTGAAGGAGTGGTGGATAATTGCTGTGGTCGGTTTAAATGTGTTTTGGCTTGATGGTGTGTTTATTGAATCGTACTTCAAATCGTGATCCAGTAGTTCTACTTCATAAAAACATTGCCCAGGTAAAAAAAAAGTGCACTAAAATACACTTATTTAAGTATAAATATATTGTTTAAATAAATGTTTAGTATGTTAAAAGCACATTTTAGATCAGCTTCATGGTGTCTCATAATAGCACAGTTGAGTACACTTAGATGTAGTAAAGTTTATCTTAAAAAGTACTTAATACTAATTTTTAGTACATTAAATACAAAATTAGTTTGGGAAAATCAAGCACTTTTAATACAGTATTTAGCACACTTTTTTTTTTTTTTTTTTTACAATTTGTATATCCTTTTAATATTACTATTATACTTTAAATTAGTCATAAATATATTTAAATGTTTAAAAGTAGGGTTCAAGTGTATTTCTAGCTGTAACTAAACACATTTTTAAAAATACAGATATAGTATGTTAAAAGCACATTTTAGTTCAATTTCAGGGTGTCTCAAAATAGCACAGTTGAGTACACTTAGATGGTATTAAGTTTATCCTAACATATACTTAATACTATCTTTTGGTATATTAAGTACAAAATTAGTGCGAAAATAGAGCACTTTTAGTACATTACTGAAAAGTGTACTAAGTATACTTAAATAAAGTGCATTTTAGTGCACTTTTTCTTTTTTTTTTTCTTTTTACCTCGGATAATGTGTGTACAAAGAAAACAGCATCTTTGCTTCATCAAAACACTTTAATATTTTTGTGCAATAAACCACAAGTCCAAAAAATACCTTATAAGGGAACAAAAACTTTGCAAAAACTGAGACCACAAAAATATAAATAAAATGCAACATTACAGCACATATATGAAATGTAAAGACATTTTGGGAAAATGTACTTCTACTGAAAATTACTTAAAAACTTAAAATTACCACACTCAAAACTCTAGTGTACTTTATTGTAGTACACTAAAAATTTATTTAAGTATTACTGGCATTTGGTATACTTTTATCAAGTGTACTAAAGTCCTACTGAAGTATAAACATACTTTTAATTAGTATATTTATAGTGTAAAACCATCAAACTTTTTAACACAAAAAAAAAAACAATGTACTAAAAATGTATTTGCGAGTATTTAAGTGTATTTTAGTTGCATCTAATTATATATATTTTTTCACCTGGGTCTTCATGCTTCATTACTACTTGACCTCAAACTTCATTCATTCATTTTCTTGTTGGCTTAGTCCCTTTATTAATCTAGGGTCGCCACAGCTGAATGAACCATCAACTTATCCAGCAAGTTTTTACACAGCGGATGCCCTTCCAGCCGCAACCGATCTCTGGGAAACATCCACACACACACTCATACACTACGGACAATTTAGCTTACCCAATTCACCTGTACCGCATGTCTTTGGACTGTGGGGGAAACCAGAGCACCCGGAGGAAACCCACGCGAAGGCAGGGAGAACATGCAAACTCCACACAGAAACGCCAACTGAGCCAAGGTTCGAACCAGCGACCCAACGACTTTCTTGCTGTAAGACGACAGCAAGTCGTACTGCGCCACTGCCTCGCCCACCTCAAACTTTAATGTCATAATAATAACCAAGTTAAAGTCTTTCAAAATTGGACACTATTTTACTCCCAAATATATTTTAGCTGAACCAAAAATGAATTATGTTAACCGTGAATGACCATACATTTCAATACATCCTAAAAAAAATATATACCACTTAATGCAGAAATCAATATTTGGACAGCAGTTTAGATTTCAACAAAACTCTTTATTTCACTTATACAGTTTATAAAATCAGCTTGCCTGCTTTGATGCCAACAAAAACTATGTGGGACATTTGTTTGTGTCTGTGCGTGTGTGTATGTGTTTTCGACAGAGACAGGCTCAAAGAAAGAAAGCTTGAGATGACTGTTTTTCATCCTTAGCTTTGTGTGTGCATGTGTGCAAGTGAATACAGGAATGCTGATAAGGCAACATGCAGTCTTCAATTTTTTTTGTGGCGTCAAAGAAAATACAAACTGCAATGTTTGATAGCTTCGTCTTATAGTTCCCTACAGCAGACACAAGCCTGGGGTGCATGGGTCTGGATAAGGGTTCATGATGATAATGATGACGATGATGGTGATGATTAAGACGGCCATCTTATAGTATAGTTCTACTCTTCTTATGCATTCCCTCGATAAAACACAGTGCCTAAAGTCAGCATACAGTAGCACAATGCTACAAAAAAATAACACACCAATCACACACTTCGCAATGGTGCATTAGTATTGCTGTTACATCACAAATTCATGATCACACACCGACTTCACATGCATTGCAACATAACATAATATGTCCTCTTTGTTTCAATAAACACCTTTTTAACCCTTTAATTGACAGTTCCACTTGTGGATTAAACCAGCGCATGGTGACAAGATATATCGAAATCGAAAGAATCGAAATTGTAGCTTTCACATTTGAGGTTTTATATATATTAATCGGCAATATATATATTTTTCTTCATTTGTGAAATAATTTACTGTTACTTTACTACAGCAATCAGCATATAAAATCATGACAAATTGGAAGAAACCTAATTTGGAAAACATTTATTTATTTTATCATTAATATTATTTTACACTTGACACATTCTGACAAGTGTCTTGAAATATATTATTGAGCAATATATATTTTTTTTCTTCATTTGTGAAATAATTTACTATTACTTTACTACAGCAATCCACTTGTAAAATTGTGAAAAATTGGTAGAAACCTAACTTGGAAAACATTTATTTATTTTATTTTTATTTTTTGCCATATTCTGACAAGAGTCTTCTTTAAAATGAGATCAATCTTAGATCTGCGCACCAAAATTGTTCAAGATTTACACCAATTTAAGAAAGACTAGTCATTTTCAGAGTAGGACGGACAGTTAAAGGGTTAATCCTAACTGTAATGAAGAAACGCAAATCTAGCATAGCTACATCGATACGGATAATAATAGTTTGTAGTACAGTATCTATGGTATGCGTTCACATTTTTGTTGTTACTCTATTAAATCACATGAGAAGTCTATTGGTCAACTCCTATTCTGCACACACACGAACTAAAGGAATGTCATGTATCTGTTAATGTACACTTAAATGTACACCAATGCAGCATTTTCGAGACGAAAAAAAAAACATATCTCACAAAAGATTCAGACACACATTGCTACATGCCCTGATGAAATGAGATGTATTGCTTTTCTTACATTACTGGTCATGCGGGTATCTTTAATTCTTTATTTATTTTTTTCCCCATCCATGCTTCTAAAAAGCACCTCCAATCTCTAATATCAGCCTCTGGGCTTTACGGTTCCTGTTCATTTTTTGGGGGGGAGGTTTGAGAGGAAGTACGTGTTGGAGTGTGTGTGTGTGTTTTGTGTGTTGTGAACAGGCAGAGGATTGACAGTAACACTAGAGAACAGCATGACGACACCACAGATGTAAAGGAGGGAAGCGTCACACATCTAAAGGCTACAGGGCTCAGGGAAAGTCTTTTTCAACTCTGGTTTTCCATACAGTCACAGAAAAATATCAGTAAGATCTGGAAGTCTGGTCGGGTGAGGCTTTGGAGCAGAAACGTAGAGGTGGAGAGGGGGGGACCGTTTCAGCTTCAGGTTTATGGATTAATATCCCTGAGGAGAAGAGGAAAAAGATGTTCATTGTAAACAGATTTAGGACATTTGCATATTATATTATATATATTATATTATTCATTCATTCATTTTCTTGTCGGCTTAGTCCCTTTATTAATCCGGGGTCGCCACAGCGGAATGAACCGCCAACTTATCCAGCCAGTTTTTATGCAGCGGATTCCATTCCAGCCGCAAGCCATCTCTGGGAAACATCCACACAGACACTCGTACACTACGGACAATTTAGCTTACCCAATTCACCTGTACCGCATGTCTTTGGACTGTGGGGGAAACCGGAGCACCTGGAGGAAACCCACGCGAAGGCAGGGAGAACATGCAAACTCCCCACAGAAACGTCAACTGAGCCGAGGTTTGACCCAGCAACCCAGCGAACTTCTTGCTGAGGCGACAGCACTACCTACTGCGCCACTGCCTCGCCCTATATTATATTATATTATGTTATATTATATTATATTATATTATATT
Organism: Danio rerio; assembly: GCF_052040795.2. Taxonomy (NCBI): domain Eukaryota; kingdom Metazoa; phylum Chordata; class Actinopteri; order Cypriniformes; family Danionidae; genus Danio; species Danio rerio. The sequence goes on from NC_141032.1 coordinate 28,195,551, forward strand.
ATATTATATTATATTATATTATATTATTTATTTTTTTATCAGGAAATTACTTTGTAAAACTTTAAATTGGATTACATCTCTTTGGGACATACGCAAACATGCAAACCTTTGCATATATATTTCATTCTATTCTATTCTATTCTATTATATTATAAAACAATTGGTATTGATTTACTAAACAATTTATGTAGGAAGTAATTATATAATAGTTATATTATAATTATATAATATAATTTAAAACTTGACACCTATTTGGAATGAAATGAAACATAAATGTAAATATTCTGGTGATATTAAATAATATTAATAATATTAATAGACAATTAAGAATATTAGTAAATAGATGTAAAAGAAAATAATCTGTAACTAAAACAGTACTATACGGTTATAAAACAATTATATTTATTATACATTATTGTTTAATATAGAATAATATATGTATTAAATATATGATTGTTAAAACTTATTTGGAACTTATTCAACTGACCAGGAATGTAAATAACTAAAAAATTTTAGAATAATAAAAATAATGTAAAGTTTTTTTTAATTTATTTATCTGGAAAACATACACACTATTATAAATATACATTTAAAATGGTAAAAAAAAAAAAAATAATAAAAAAGTAAATAAAATATGATAGGAGGCATACGTTGGCACAAGGCCACAGGCTGAGAGCCTTAGTATCCAACAGTGAAGATATACAGCCACGTCGCACTGCTATGAGTGTGGTATTGGGTTTATACAACAGCTCGATGGCACAATCGTGTATATAAAAACGAAAATCAAACAAGGAGAGTTTTAGAATCCTTTTGTACGAGGAACTACTTTCTTTCGCCATTCATTCACATCTGCAGCTGATGTCAGAACAGCAGAAACCGTTACTGATTCAGCAACGTCACTTTAAAGGTAGTATTTGAAAGACTCTCTAGCGAAATGTCTAAAGTCTTGACAAAACAGGGGATTTTGCTGACATTTTAAAATTATAAGTCTGAACGGCATGAAATGCCATCAGTCTACAGAGATATCTCCTAGTATTTCTCTGTTGCAATCGGGATGTCACAATAATTATCCCCAAAAAACCCAAAGCAGCGCAAACACTACAAGATTACTGTTGTGTTTGCAATAAGGAAAAACGCTCAACACATGCAGACATTTCTTCTTTCCTTTTTTACTGAAATAGTCTGCAGTAGCGAAAACAGGAGACTCATTAGAAACAAACAGATGGCCAAATAAAAAGAAACTCAGGGTTATACAAAGAGTGGCCAACATAAAATACATACATTCCTGATATGTGAGTCCTATCTCACACTCAATACGCTACTATTATATGGTATAAATACAGCACTAAAACATACAAAAGAGAGAGATCAACTTTTTTTGTTCTCTAAGGGTTTTATGTGGTCTCTGTCGCCATCTTGTAGATGAACAACATCAACCATCTTTGCTCTGCTCATTGACAAGCTGATGGACACCAACAAGCTGTCTCTTAGAAATTATAAATATTTTAAAATAGGTGCTATGGGGCAAAAACAAAAATTTTGAAATGTTAATTTTATGTTAGAAACAGCATGTTCATTAAACACAGTATTTCCTAAGTATTCTGTGTCTATGGAATGCATTTTCTCACCTCTCCACCCTCTCCTCCTTCCATACCACCATGAGAGAAGTCACCCTGTAAAAGAAGCACACCATTATCATCCAGATTACAGCTTTTTTTTCTGCTTTACATCCACACACATCATTCATTTACTGTACATACAGCAGGGAATCTTCATGAGCTCAATCACATTGCTCTCATCACAGCCAGACTGAATGATATCATTGATTCATGCAGGGATGCAGCAGAGGGACAGTGTGTTATTATGACTACTGCTTCTGCAGAGATGGAGGTCATGTGGAAAGTGAATGCTGAGCTTGTCTGTCTCAGTGTCTGCAGTACAGCTGTTCTATACTCTTTTGCTGAGTCACTGTCAGGTCCTCTGACTCACTGCAGTCTTAGGGACAACATTTACAGCTTATGCCATTGGAATTTAAGAAAAAAGAAAAACTGCATGTCTTCAGTAAATCCTGATTTTTTTTATTGGCAGTGGGAAGGTCTGGGTGACTGACAAATCTCATATCATGATAGACGTCATTTTATATCCTGATAATGATATATGTCACAATATAGTACCATTTCTGTAAATTCAATCGATTAATAGTTTATGTAAAGGAATATTTCTTTTTTTAATTTTAAGGTATATACAAAGAAATGTACTCGTTCATAAGTGATCATGTTTCTCACTTTATTTAGAACTTCAGGGCAAATGTTTGATTAAAAATTTAGAAATATAAAATAAATCTTTATTTAAAAAAAATAAACTAATGATTACAGGTCCAACCTAAACAAGTATTTCTAAATAAAACAAAATTAGATTGTATTTTCATCACAACTTTCTCAACGATGCTGTTATTCATGCTGTTATTCATGTTTCTGTTTGTTTATGTTTATATTGCGAAAAATTGTTAACATAAACATTATAATTTGTGACACCGCGATATACAGTACATGATAAAGCATAATATAAAACGACAGACTTTTTATTTTGTTGTGACAGTAAAGTGAAAGCTTCACTTTTTCTACATTTTTTTTTTGTTACATCCTCTTTCCAAAATTGATTAAATTCATTTATTTCCTCTAAATTCTACACACAATTGCCCATAATGACAATGTAAAAAAATGAGTTTTTTTGGAATTGCTGCAAATTTATTAAAAATAAAAAAACCTGAAAAATCACATGTATATATGTATTCACAGCCTTTACTCAATACTTTGTTGATGCACCTTTGGCAGCAATTACAGCCTCAAAACTTTTTGAATATAATGCCACAAGTTTGGCACACCTGTCTTGGGGAATTTTTGCCCATTCCTCTTTACAGTACCTCTCAAGCTCTATCAGGTTGGATGGAAAGCGACAGTGTACAGCCATTTTCAGATCTCTCCAGAGATGTTCAATAGGTCTGGGCTCTGGCTGGGCTACTTAAGGACATTTACTGAGTTGTTGTGAAGCCACTCCATTGATATTTTGACGGTGTGCTTTGGGTCATTGTCCTGCTGGAAGATGAACCGTCGCCCAGTCTGAGATCAAGAGCACTCTGAAGCAAATTTTCATTCAGGATGTCTCTGTACATTGCTGCATTCATCTTTCCCTTTATCCTGACTAGTCTTACAGTTGAGTCTTCCATGCTGCCACCACCAATGTTCACTGTAAGGATGGAATTAGCCTGGGGATAAGCGGTGCCTGGATTTCTCCAAAGGTAATGCCTGGCATTCACTCCAAAGTGTTCAATTTTAGTCTCATCAGAACAGAAAACTGTTTCTTATGGTCTGAAAGTCCTTCAGATGCCTTTTGGCAAATTACACGCAGGGAGTCTTCTGTTAGGCCACTCTACCATACTGGCCTGATTGGTGGATTGCTGCACAGAAGATTGTCCTTCTGTATGGTTCTCCTCTCTCCACAGAAGAACGCTGGAGCTCAGACAAAGTCACCATCGGGTTATTGATTACCTCCCTGACTGAGAATGGTCTGGCTGCAGAGTTGCACTTGCACCTTCAGGCTTGCACTCTCGGGCTTGCACTCTCAGGCATGCACGGTTCCTGTGCAAGTGACGTCATTTACAATCGGCACTGGCACTCTCCTGTCACGTCACTTGCAATCAACACAAATAAACCGAAAGTAAGATTCCAGTTTGTTTGCATGGCCAGAGACAACGTTGTCAAATAATTTGAAGTACTTAAGTTGTATACCATGACAGATTCCCGACACCCCCCAAAAAGTGGTTTGTGTATTCATCATATGAATATGCTTTAATGTAAATTTACCAAAGCAGGCTTCTATTAACATTAATAGCAGCAAAGCTTATTATTTAATTATATAAACTATCAGGTCTAAATATACACAAAGTATTCTTCCACAGTTCTAAAAAAAAACAGGCTAAAGTAAATTTAAATTTTAGTTTTTATTTTTAACATTTTAAGGCAGGGGTCACCAATCCTGGTCCTGGAGGGCCGGTGTCCCTGCAGGGTTTAGCTCCAACTTGCCTCAACACACCTGCCTGGATGTTTCAAGTATACCTAGTAAGACCTTGATTAGCTTGTTCAGGTGTGTTTGATTATGGTTGGAGCTAAAATCTGCAGGACACCGGCCCTCCAGGAACAAGTTTGTTGACCACTGTTTTAAGAAGTTGTAGTATTACAGCTAACGGATACACATTATGGACTTACAGCAATGATTCTTGAACAACTTGAGAAACTATTCTTTATTCAGCAGGTCCCAGGATGATTGTAAACAAGAAAGCAGATGTCAATGCAAGTGACGTGGGAGGGAGAGTGCAGGACTCGTTTGCAGGAAAGTCCTTAACCAAAAAATACCTCAGTTCAAGGTTAAGGGTGCCCTTAGTAAAAGTTGGTTTGCAAAGAGAGAAAAAAAGATCAACTTAAGGCTGCCATTAAGTGTTTCCCCTTAGTCCTTAGTAACCATTTCCTCTTAAAACATCTAAGGGACCTAATCAGCTCCCTTGAACAAATGAGACTCAAAATGCAAGCATTCTCACCCAAATAAAATTGCGTTAGATAAAAGACTCACATGATTGTAGGAAAATAATTTAATAAAACCATTTAATAAATTAACTTATACGTGTTGATAAGTTAGCATGTCTGCGCAGGAGTGCATTAATATAAAATCGCAGTTTCAGTGCAGCTTCAAAAGTCTCCACATGATCCCAGCTCAGTTTTAAAAGTTCTCCAAACATAATGTCGAGATAGACTCAAAAAGGGAACGTCTCGACCCGCTTAAGGGAAAGAAAACGTCACAGATGATGTGTAACATTACTGCAGAGCTGTTGTAAGGCAAGCATTCGTGGTTCGTTACAATCTGTTCGCGTAACTTGGAACTTTCAGAGCAGCAGAAATTTTTCTGTAACCTTACCCAGTCTTGTGCCTCAAGACAACCCTGTCTCAGAGGTCCAAAGATAATTCCTTTGTCCTCATGCTTGGTTTGTGCTTTGAAATGCACTGTCAACCCTCATGTCCAATCAACTTAATTTACCACGAGTGAACTCCAATTAAGCTGCTGAAACATCTCAAGAATGATCAGTAGAAATAGAATGTACATGAGACAATTTAGAGCTTCACAGCAAAGGCTGTCAATACTTACATGTGATTTTTCAGCTTTTTATTTTTAATACATTTGCAACAATTAAAAAAAAAACTCTTTATTTCACATTGTCATTATGGGGCATTGTGTGCAGAATTTTAGAGGAAATAAATGAATAGATCCATTTTGGAATAAGGCTGTAACATAAAACATGGAAAAAGTTAAGCGCTATGAATGCTTTCCAGATGCACTGGATATCATCATATAACACAGCCCTAGTAGTGGGGGAAAACATTTGGAATTCTATGATTTTTGTAACTGATTTTTTTTTTTTTTTTTTTTTGCATATAGAAGTAGAAATATAGAATAAAATTTTCTTACAAATGCATCATTTCTTAGAGAAGAGGGTTTCAGTTTTTCAAAAGTAATGTGCTCTAAAACAGATTTGTCCTTTTCAGTAAATCTGGATTATGAATTTTATTAATGACCACATCAAAAATGAACATAATATGCAGTTTGCAGTCTATATTTTACCTCAATAAGATTTACAAGTTAAACAGGCTACTCGACACAAAAATAAAATACAATTTTAATAACTTGTACCTACTTACAATCTAATCTGGAATTCCAAAAACAATGCTCTGTATTAGATAATATGACTATGAACTTGTATGTAATTAGGTTCTTTCTGATCTGATATTAATTTTTTTAAACCATAATTTGCTCTATAATCAGAGAAAACAAGTTACCATAAGCCATTTAACTCTAAAAACTTATCTGTGTCAGGAGTTGTTGTAACTACTATACAACAGGTTAGGGATTGTTCTAACACATGCATTGTATGCTGGTCTGAAGGCCAAACTTTACTACTAGATAAGCCATGATTCCTGCATGCACAATCTCCAGACATTCAAAAACATTAGTATTAATGCTGCAGAAGGTGTTCATTCGAAAGACAATATTGTCAGACAACAATATTTTAAATATGAGTAACAGCAAGGAATCGTGCATTATTTATGAGCAGTTAGAAAAGCACAAAGACTGCTTAAATGTCAGTCGCTTTTGATTGCATCTGTTCTCTCCTGGCAGATTGAACATTCTTCAACACTGCAGATGGACTGAATGTTTTTATCATGACCGACTGAATAGGCTGTTAGTTGATGCAATGGGAATGACTGGGGTAAATATAAGGATGTATCTGATATTTGCTTGTGTAGTTGTGTAACAAATCATTTCTTTTTCAAATAACTTTCAGTGATTAAAGATTACAACAGTTCGTTTAGAGGACCTGCAGTGTAGTTAAACTATTACAATTAATTTTTAGTAATAGGAATTAAGAAATATGAAATTATAAATACACATTTCAGCCACAGGATTTAAAAATAAAAAGGTAATTGAAACCTTTTAATAAATGTGTTTTTTTAAGTGTAGACAAAATACGTTTCATACCTTTTTTCAAAATCTATGATATATATATATATATATATATATATATATATATATATATATATATATATATATGTGTGTGTGTGTGTGTGTGTGTGTGTGTGTGTGTGTGTGTGTGTGTGTGTGTGTGTGTGTGTGTGTATATGTGTATATACAATTAATAATATATAATTGTTTTTTACACACATTTATATTTTTAAATATATATTTTATATATATTATAGTTTTTTATAGAAAATAAATAATATATAAAAAAAAAATAAAACAACAAATAATGCTAAAAATAAAGTTTAAACTCTAAAATAACTAAAACAGAAATAAAGCTAAATTAAGAAAACTGATAAAAAATATATTTCAATACATAAGCACAGAAAAATGACTAAAATGAACTAAAACATTAAATTATAAATATGTTATGAATAAATATTAAATTTAAACATTAAATTAAAATAAAATATTCATTAAAATACTATAAATAAATACTGTAATATATAAATTAACCATTGCTACATGCCCTGATAAAATTAGATGAATTGCTTACTTTACAGTTCATGCAGGTCTCTTTTTTATTATTTATTTTTAAAACATATTCATTATTAAAATAATATTTTGTATTTGTTTTAGTAAAATATTATTTTATAAAACTGAACTGAGATTAAGCATCAATGGACAAGTGTATGTTCATAAACAAATATTAACAAACACTGTAAATCTCATTAACACTAACAACTGCATCGCTCATTGTTAATGTTGCTTGTATTAACCATTTTTTGGAAAGTGTTATTAAAAAACACAAGTGTTATCTTTTTTTTTTTTTCACTGCTGTGCACAATTTTTTTTCTTGTCCCTATAGCATATTACTGAAGTCTCACAATATTAGATGATTTACTGCATGGGAACTGATGGGAGGGTCAGGTAATCAATGCAGCCATTGGGTTTCATTATTCACAATGAAGCGAATGACTCCACAGGGACTGAATGAAGGAAATTGAACTCTGCTCTTATATGGATGCTTGTGCATCACTATAGGCTTTCATAAAGCAGTCAGCTAAAGCTGGGTTTCGTATTCAGCATTTCTCTCTGAAAAAAACAAGCCACCAGTGTCGATTCACTGAATAAGCACCTCATATAAAGCCTCATCCTGTCAACAGCACAGTTGTAGACGGGGAAGAACAAACACAAGATGTTAGACACAAAACACAAGCATTCATACAGCGCTGTACAGGGTCAGAAATGAATAGAAAAAAATGAATCAAAACAATCTAAAAAGCCCCCGAAAATTAAGGGAGTAAAAATATTTTCACAGTTTAAGAACTGTCAGTAAAATCTGTTGTGATTTACAGTGAAATTCAAAGCCAAATTCTCTCATCATAAAAAGTATAGATATTAAAGAGATTAATTTCTGTATTGTAGACAGCTTAAGGGATTATAAAAATGTAAACACACAGACACACTTTATGCATTACTGTTTTTTATATATTAAAATGGGTTTTGTATTTTTATCTGACACAATCCATGTACTATTGTTACACTCATCAGTATATCGCACACTCATCATTATAATACAGTCCTAACTAAAATATCTATTTATAAAATATGAAACATACTTTTATGCTATTTCATTGAATATATATAATTAAAGAATTATGCATCCCATTGGAATAAATATAAATCTATAATTTTTTTATTTGAACTAAAGCTGCTCCAAAACAGTCCAGATTAATAACATATCCATATTAACAAAACATCCAAACAACAGAAAATATTTACAAAAATTTTAAGAGAAAGTCTTTGAAAAGGTTTCAGGCAAAATAAAATGATTTTACTTGCATTTAATTACATCTGAAATTTTTGGAATTGCAATGGCTTGTTAATACACTAGATTTATTTTTCTATCAACAATTTAGTCCCTGAGTTGTTTTGATCTTAAATATGATCTTTATAGATAATTTAGCAACAAGTATTTTTCCATTAATACCCAGTTTAAGAAAAAAAAAATAGATCAAAACGCTGTAAAACTTCTTTATGATTGTGTTATTAAATATAATTGTAAGACTGGGGTTCTTAAGGCATTCACACGTTTTGTTTCCTTATATACAGAAAAAGACCCACAAAATCTATCTTAATGTATTAAGTGGTGTAATTACAATTAGGAAAAAAAGCTCTCATAAGGATTTTAAAAAAGCCAAATTGCTTTAATTAGAAGTTGATTTCTGACCCTTGTGCAGCAAAATCAAACGAAACCGTCTGTTCAACAGTCAAATAGATGTGGAGTTTGTGGTTATCCCGGTTAGTCATAGCTCCCTTAGGCTACAGACATAATTAATTCTAAGTTCTCTGAAATGTAATAAACAAGACGGATTAAATAACAGATAGTGTTCATTCACAATGTGATAAAAGGAGGAGAAATGGTGACATCTGGAGGCTGATTGCGTATTCACTCACCGGGTTCACCATGCCGGTCGATGCCGCCACGTTCTCCAGTCCCTCTACTGTATTCTGGCCCGCTACATTAGCACCGCCTACTGCCGTTTCACCCACTATATTTGCCTGGTCGGTGGTCTTCTGGACAACTGTATGGGGCCGCATTATAGAGAGTAAATGCAAAGACTTCGCAAATTGTGCTGTGTACAGCATCGCATGATTATTTCTCACCTGTGTTTACACCTGAAACCATTCCCTCCTTTGTCTTGTTGCCTGAAAGATGAGAAAAAGAAACAGAATTGTAGACTAGTACAAATATTGGTGTGCGCTGCATATAAATAGAATACCTGGCTTTATTTATTTTCTCTGTTCCAAAAGATTTACCGTAACCAGTATCTGAAGTGGATCAAAACCTTTCATCAAAGCTGTTGTAAAACTATTCAGCAACACACATTCTTTTCTTCCACTTGTTCCAAATGTTGACTATACTGTAGTTTTACATGGAGATAGTGATATATATTAGTAAACAGCATTTAATGGAACTGTATAGAGCTTCAATAACCAAGTTCATTGCACATATTTTAGTTAAATGAAAAATATGTACAATTACATAAAGATCAAAATTAAATACAAGGTGCAAAGTGTACATGCAGAAGACAAATTACAACAATATGCTGTAAAATTGTATACAGTAAAGAAATTTTAATAAACTATTTGAAGGGTTTTCTTTTACTGGATTTTTTTCTTTTACTACAGGGACTGCATTTATTTTAAACGTTATACATACATACATACATACATACATATATATATATATATATATATATATATATATATATATATATATATATATATATATATATATATATATATATATATTTTTTTTTTTTTTTATTAAATTAAATTATTAATTATAAATTTTTTTATTAAGTACTTAAATAATATATATATATATATATATATATATATATATATATATATATATATATATATATATTTTTTTTTTTTTTTAATTTAAATTAGAATATGAATCCGTCTTGTTCACTTTTTTATTAAATTAAATTATTAATTATTATTTTTTATTAAGTACTTAAAAAAATATATATATATATATTTTTTTATTTAAGTACAATTTATGTAACTAGAATATGAATCTTTAGGGGTCATTGATTGGTTTAGTGCTTAAGAAACATTTCGTATCAATGTCAATAAATGTATTTATACAAAAATAGAAATTATGAAATTTTCAGGATACATTGACGAATAGAAAGTTTGATAGAAATGTAAAGAATAGCATTTATTTGACAATCTTTCTACTGAGATTTTGATCAAATAATAAAAAAAATCTTCTCTCTGTTAAACAGAAATTGGGGGAAAAAATAAACAGGGCGGCTAATAAATCTGCCTTCAACTGTAAATAGTAAGGTAAAATACCACATATATATATACACACAAAATTTTAAGTTTAAGTAAGTACATTTTAGTTTTAAATTAATTAAGAATAATAAAAAAGGATAAATAAATAAATAAATAAATAAATAAATAAATAAATAAATAAAGTATTACAAAGACAAAAAAAGCAATATGTCTCCTTAAAGATTTTTAGAAAAGGGCTCCACTTTCTGGAACTGTTCTGGTTTTTATTTTATTGCAAACCAAATCTTTTCCATTCTAAGAGCCAGTAAGAAATTAAAAACCCATTGCCGATAAGAAAGTTGAGCTGCTGACCTTTAACTCATAAGAGTAAGTCTTCTAGCTAGTGAAGTTCCAAAGGCTACCCCAATGGTTGAATGATATACAAAATGCACATTGAGTAATTTGATTTTCTGTGTTCCGTCTCTAAAGCATCAGAAGCTAATGCTTGATAGCAATATAATCTCATAATTTATACATGATTTCATCTCTAATTCACAGGAGAAGACTTCAGGATGACAGGGCATGGTAAATAGTATCATAAGAAGATACTGATAATTTATCAAAAGATAATGACACTACACACTTTAAAAAACATACACACACTTTCAGCATACAGACTTAATTTAGCTGCTCTGTTAAGTGTAAGCAAGCAGATGTTAAAAATAAACTGGTTCTTTCTACTTTATTCCTGTGTCTTCAATTTAGATTTCAGTGCTTATTTCTATTCTTAGAGTTCCATATATTGCCTCACTTTCTTTATGTGAAAGCTCTTTCTGCATGGTTGAGCACAACTGCTCTCCTGCGGCCTTTCTGTATGTTCCTTAACCCTCTTAACAGCGCTGGCTCTTTTTTAATCCTGAAGAATAATTTACTACTTAAAAACTCTTTTAAAAGCCTTATTCAAACAAATTTTCACAGATATAACCATTTGAGTAAACAAGCTATGCATTTTATGTTTGAGTCATTTTTGACCCAGGCGTATGGATGCTTTAGGACTTTAGATGTTATAAATAATTTATTGCAACCTTTCAGTTTAAGAAAGAATTATCAGCCCTCCTGTGAAAATCTGTGTTGTTTACTAGAGATATCTTTTCAATACATTTTCAAAAACACATTTAATAAAAAAATTATTTTGTCTTTGCCATGACAGTGCACAATGTTTTACTGGAAGTAGATTTAAAATTAGTTTAAAAGCTTAACTTAATTAGGTTAACAAGGCAAGTTAGATTAATTAGACAAATCATTGGTCAACTCAAAGAATTTGTTCTGTTGCCGGAAAAAAAAAATTCTTAAGGAGGCTAAAAATATTGACCTTAGGAGTTTTTCTCTTTAGAAAAAAATGTGATCAGATACAGTTGAAGTCAGAATTATTAGCCCCCTGTTTATTTTTCCCCTGAATTCCTGTTTAATGGAGAGAAGATTTCTTCAACACATTTCTAAACATTATAGTTTTAATAACTCATTTCTAATAACTAAGTTATTTTATCTTTGCCATGTTGACATTACAAAATATTTTACTAGATATTTTTCAAGACACTTCTATACAGCTTAAAGTGACATTTAAATGCTTGTCTGGCCACAAATGGTTAATTAATTTAACTAGGCAGGTTAGGGTAATTAGGCAAGTTATTGTAAAACGATGGTTTGTTCTGTAGACAGTGGGAAAAAATAGCTTAAAGGGGCTAATAATTTTGACCTTAAAATGGTTCATAAAAATTTTTAAACTGCTTTTATTCTAGCTGAAATAAAAAATATGACTTTCTTATCAGACAAACTGTGAAAATGTCCTTGCTTTGTTAAACATCATTTGTAAAATATTTAAAGAAAAAAAATCAAAGGGGAGCTAATAATTCTAACTTCAACTGTATAATGTGAAAATTTCCTTGGTTTTTTAAACATAACTTAAATTTCATAATAATATTCAAAAATCTGTTTCCGTATAACTCATGCTCTTTTGGAATCTTTGTTGATAAACATTTGTTATTTTGATGTTTTGTCAAAATAAAACTATGAACATTAATTAAATTTGAACAGTTTGAATACATTTTCGGTATTCAATTTGTTCCAATTGTTATGCTGGTCATTCTAAGATGCCAAACTATGTTCTTAAAAATTTCCAACAATAGTCTAGTAGTCAAATGAAATGTCTCATCAATATTGACAGCTGTAATACTGTCCGTCTGAACTGAAAGCATAAATGTAGGTTATGTGCTGCCAGACTCTGGCTGAACCGCACATCTGTGGCACTTCATTGACTGTAAATGTTTTAGCAGTTTGTCTACACATGCACTTACTCGAATACCAGCAGCACATGCACTCACTTTATGGCAACCTGCCAGAATAACAGCTTGCTGGTTTTAGGTTTAAAAAAATTATGAAGTTCTTATTTAAAGGAATGATCAAAATGTAAAAAATAGTTTATATTTTACAGTATATGACAGTTTTTGCAGTAGTATTATAACACTTTATTTTATATAAAGAAACAAAGTGATAGGTTATTTTACTGTAAGGTTTCATTAATGGGTTTACTAACATGGACTAATTAGAAGCAATACTTGTACGGCATTTATTAATTATAGTTCAACATTCACTATTGCATTATTAACATCCAAATTCATGCTTGTTACCATCAGTTAATGCACCATGAGTTAACAAGAACTAACTGAACGACTCTATTCATTAACTAACGTTAACAAACATTTAAACAATCTATATTTTTGCATTTTCACAATACTTAATTTTCTGTGATTTATAAACATTTACAAACAGAGACCCTCGATTTTGGTCCCCATATAATAAGTCTGTGCATTTAGTCTCCGCAGAGATAAAATCGAGTACATTCTCACACACACATACATTCATCCATCCATCCATGGGATAATTCACCCAAAAAGGAAAATTCTGTCATTATTTACCCATCCTTCACTTGTTCTAACCCTCTTTTACAAACACATAGGAAAATATACTGAAGAGTGTTCTGGGGGAAAAAAAAAACAGCCATTGTAATGTAGAAAAAACAACAACAAAATAAGAGGTCAATGGCTGTTTTTTTTTTTTAAACCAACATTCTTCAGTGCGTAAGTAAATGAGAACATTTTTATTTTTGGGCTTAGGGTTGTACGATATTTATAAAACATGCAATACTGTTGTTGAGGGTTGAGATAATTATTAAAAAAAACACTTATTTATTCATGCAATGACCACTCTAAAATAATCAGGTGATAGATATTTTGCAAGGCCAATTAAATAAAAAATAATAATAATAAAAAACATTTAGACTTATAAAACCATTTTGAATGACTGAAACAAATGACAAATGACTAAAAACCTCATTGGAAATTGTGATTGTGTTGTCATTTTCCTGTCTTGTCTCCTGGGGTCCGTTCTTCATACCTTGCATAAAAAAATCAAAGATGATTTGCCAAATCCTGGATCTTTTAATCTTAATAACTGATCTCTGGCTAATTTGGTTCTTCAGACAAGACTTCATGAATCAGATTAAAATGTCTGGATGAACTGATCTGAGGTCTCTGCAACTGTTGTGAAGGACAGATCTATCAATCTTCAAAATTATGATCAGCAATGCAACGATTGGCTGACGGCAGAGCAGCGTAATGACATCATCTGATTAATATTCAATTATCCACATAAGCAAAATTATATAAAATTTGCAGTAAACGGTTTGTTAAATGTAATACACAATAACTTTCCACTTTTGTTGTGGTCTGCAGGCTTTACACTTTCATGTGTCAAGAGTATGTAGCAATTAATTCAGTTTTACATTTAGAGCAAATTTTCTTTATTATAGTAGGCTAGGCCTATTTAAGTTTCTTAATCAGCGTAAGGAATAACTGGCTGTTTGTATTAATTTTGCATAAAAAAGCATTTTGAAATCAGTAAAGGTGTCTGCAACGTTTGCAAAGCATCAAATCACTGGCATATTTGCTGTTAAAACATGACCGCAGTATTATCCCTTTCCTTTATATAAAAAAAAAAGTTGAATATTGGCCATGTCTTTTGTCATACACAAATTGTACTAAACCTGGGTCAGTACCTTAAAATAGTACACGTTTATATCTGAAAACTCCATTTTAATAAATGTTCTCTTTGAACCCCTTGGGGAGAGAACATCTCACTTTTGTTTCCGAGTGTAGATAGCATTTAAAAATTAAAGTTTTAGAAATAAAGTTCAAGTCAGAATTAATGAACCCCCCAAATTATAAGCCCACCTGTTTATTTTTTCCCTAATTTCTGTTTAATGAAGTGAAGATTTCTTCAACACATGTCTAAACATAATAGTTTGAATTACTCATTTCTAATAACAGATTTATATTATCTTTGCCATGATGACAGTAAATAATATTTGACTAGATATTTTTCCAAGACACTTCTATAAAGCTTAAAGTGACATTTAAAGGCTTAACTAGGTTAATTAGGTCAGGTTAGTGTAATTAGGCAAGTTATTGTATAATTATGGTTTGTTCTGTAGACTATTGAAAAAAAAAATAGCTTAAAGGGGCTAATAATTTTGACCTTAAAATGGATTTAAAAAAAAATGTAAATCTGCTTTTATTCTAGCTGAAATAAAACAAATAATTCTCCAGAAGGAAAAATATTATCAGACATACTGTGAAAATCTCCTTACTCTGATAAACATCATTTGGTAAATAAAAAAATAAAAAAAATGGAGGGTTTAATAATTCTGCTTTCAACTGTATATTAAAAAAAAAATAATAAATACAGCTAATTGAGTAATCCACGTACTAAGAATGGACCCCTGGTATTGTCTCCCGAACCTACTGGAGATGTGGGGATGAAGATATTAAAGCCCCCATCTGATTGGTCAGATTTGGATCAACAAACGATATATTCAACCAATATTCAACTTTTTTATATAAAGGAAAGGGATAATACTGCGGTCATGTTTTAACAGCAAATATGCCAGTGATTTGATGCTTTGCAAACGTTGCAGACACCTTTACTGATCAAAATGCTTTTTTATGCAAAATTAATACAAACAGCCAGTTATTCCTTACGCTGATTAAGAAACTTAAATAGGCCTAGCCTACTATAATAAAGAAAATTTGCATCACACAAATTATTGGCACATCCAATTAATTAAAGGAATTGCAATTCTCTGAAATAATAGATGTTGCATATGCAATTATCTATATATTTTTTCTTTATATGTTGTGCAACCTAAGCTGTTTGCTTACTTCTAACTGGACAAAGAATGTCAAAACAGTACATTTATTTTGATAATGAGATATTTTGAAAAAAAAAAAAGCTCTCTCTGTGATAGTCCGAAAAATTTAATAAGGAAATGACTGTAAAATAAGAGATCTGTTTTAACCCTCCTAATGAATATTAGGAGGGTTAAAATGGATTTCTTAACATCCAGTCATAGTCTTTTGTTATTTAATGAATATTAGGAGGGTTAAAACAGATCTCTTAATATCCTGTGATAGTCTTTCTTCCTTTCTTTTTTCTTTATCTGTATTGCAGGAATGTGAGCTGCTGCTGGATCAAGCGCTTGCAGAATCTCCACTGCGTCATACACAGATGACGACAACAGCAGTGCATCTACAGAACACCCAGTTCTAGATCACAGGCCGCTCACAGGGCAATATCCAGTAGCGTTTCTCACTGGCGGATGGAGAATAAGTAACCTGCACTCGCAACAGTCCAGCAGAGTAATGACTTCATGCCCTACTGCACATAAGCACTCTGAAGCCCCCTGACGACAGGGTCACCTTGCTGGACCACTGACTGCTTACATCACGCACGCAACCATGCTGAGTTTATTGCTGATGTGATTGGATTAGGTAAGATTGAGTCGAAACGCAGGTGATGAAAAAATGCACTGAGGATAGAGAATGTTCCTGCAGAGCTGCACCATTAACTGCTGAAAGATCGTGATCTGGAACACCAACGAGTTCTTAAAGGGACAGTTCACACAAAAATTAAATGTGCTCATCCAAAATGTTGAGTTTCCTTATTATGTTGAAATGCAGTAATCATTGAAATTCAGTGTTAGAAAAACAAATACAATGGAAATCAATGTTTACCGGTTTCCAGATTTCTTCAATATATCTTCTTTTTTTCAATATTAGAAAGTAATCAAGCAGGTTTAGAATGAGGATAGAATGAGGATGGAATTTTCAGTTTTTGGCAAATTATGCATGCCAACTGCATACATTTATTAAAATTTGGACAGTAGTGGATTCACATTTGACCAGTCATCATGACGCATTCAGTCTTTAGTCTGAAAACCACAAACACAAACATTCAGATTGTCACAGAAGTACTTAAATGGACATTTTTATCATTATTTTTTAAAGTTTTTTTTTTTACCGTTTATTAGGATAGGACAGTGGAGGTTGCAGACAGGAAAGTATTGGGAGCAGAGAGAGGGGAAGGGTTGGTAAAGAACCTCGAGTTGTGAATCAAACTCAGGTCACCGTGAGCACCACGGCGCTATATGTCAGCGCAATAAAATGTTAGGCTATTGGCGCTGACAGATAGACATTTATAAATGATCCCTACCAAACTAACTAAAAAAGGGAACTTCAGCAACACTTAGAATAGAAGGAGAAGATAATGAAATAAAATAAATACCAATGTGTTTTAGCTTAAAAGCTTTCCTCAGGGCACAAAAACACATCACATGCAAATATTACCAAAAGCCTTCAAATATTCATCAGCATCCTAGAAACTAAGGGGCCGATCACACCAAACGCACTTTTACGTTCCAAAAACGCAAGGCACACCACACTTTTTTGTTGACAAGAAAAAAAGAAGTGCTGTGCACTTTTTACGTCACAAGACAATGACTGAATCAGCTTCATATTGTGCGCGAGTGTTGCTGTTGATAATTTTAAAATTGAATAATATTGTGATATTCAAGATTTGTGATTCATACAGCACCAGATAACTCAAAACAGCAACCACTAGTCTCTCCTCCATCTTCAAAAGTTTTCATAGTTGTATTGACAACACAAACACTGCAAGGTTATTGCAAGATCGGATATGGTTGCGGCTGGAAGTTAACGAAAATTATTTATATTATTTTTTGAATTTCCCATTTATTGTATTTTATTAACGTCAACCTCCACTCCAACCCTAAGCCCAACCATCACAGTAACATGAAAACAGTAGTTGTCCCAATAATTATTTATGCTATCTATTAAATTACTCAATAAATTGTATTTTTGAAATGTCTACCCCCAGGTGACACGGTGGCGCTGTAGGTAGTGCTGTCCCCTCACAGCAAGAAGGTCGCTGGTTCGAGCCTCGACTGGGTCAGTTGGAATTTCTGTGTGAAGTTTGCATGGTGTTCCTGTGTTTGCGTGGGTTTCCTCCGGACGCTCCGATTTTCCCCGTAGTCCAAAGACATGCAGTACAGGTGAATTGGGTAAGCTAAAATTGTCTGTAGTGTATGAGTGTGAACGGATTTTTTCCAGTGATGGGTTGAAAAAAACATGTGCTGGATAAGTTGGCGGTTCATTCCGCAGCATGCAAAACAATAGTGACCATCGGTAAATCATTCAAAAAGAGCGCCTCTCAACCCAAAAATTGTGTTCAGTGTGATCGGCCCCTAGAAGTAGTTAACTGAAAATTCTGTCGTATTAGTTTTTCTTTTAGAACTCTTTATTAGTTTGAACACAAACGGAGATATTGTGAAGAATGCTCATTCAATGATAGCCAAAAAAAATAAATGAATAAATAAATAATGCTATGAAAGTCAATGGTTGCAGGTTTTCAGATCCGTTCCAAATACTGTATATGATTTTGTGTTCAACAGAAGAAAGAATCTCAAACTGGTTTCCAACAAGGATGAGTAAATGATGACATGATTTTTTTATTTGGGTGAACTTTCACTTTAACGCTTCAAATAAAGTTTATATGCAAAAACCATGCCATTTGATATTTACTTCTTAAATGAGCAATTGTCTTAGCCTCCAATATTTTTGTTCAGCTATTTCACATGCAAAGAGCCTATTTTTGCCATAAAAGTAGTGAACATACACATGGGAGCTTCCGAAAAATGCTTATTTTAGAAGAACATTTCAGATGACATTTAAAGGTTTTTGCATCTGAACTCCTCAAATGTTTTATCCGTGAATAATTTAGTCAAGATATTCTTCAAAATGGCTGATCCATCCAACAATGACTCATATTTGCATCTGTTATTGAATCATTCCCCTAAGTGATATTTAAAAACAAACTTTATATAAAAATATAATACATTTTTAAAAAATGTTTCCACCAATAAAACAGCAAACAGTAAATGTCACAGCATCATTCATTTTCTTTGAAGTTGTCTATTCAGAATGGTGCAGCTCTACATCCTTGTCAGTTAAAGATGCCGGAGGATGATGTTTTCCAAGTTAACCAGTGTTTGTATTTTGGGTCTCTGTCACGCTTGCGCTCTCTCTCTCCTCCATCTGTTCATTTGTGTGCTGATGAGCGTGAGCAGACTGTGACATAACGGTGAGTGTTTGTGGCGGTGTAGGGGGATGGTTGTGCTACTGCATCGGCTCTCTCTCTCTGTCTCTCATACGCAGAAGCAGCCGGCGAGCACAGAGAGGAGGGAGGAAATGCTGCAGTGCTCAGCTGATCTGCTCTCAGTGCACTGCCCTCCCTTTCTTTCCCTCTCGCTCACGTGCACATCAACAACACTTTATAGTGTATGGAGGACACAGTGCTGTGCAGACTGTTAGCTGGTGCAGCTGGGATGATTTTAATAGCGCACTGCATGGGTGAATGAATAAATGCATGCTGGAATGTTCAAAAAAAAAGTGTAAAATCATTTCGGATGAAAGCTATTTCTGTAGCATTGTACTGTAGTGAACGATAAATAATTAGTAACAGACATAGTTATTAATTTGATAGTTACACAGACATTTCTTGTCATTACCTGCTGTTGCATTGCTAATATTTTATTCAATGAGTGAATGCATGATTCATTAAACACTATCCAGGAATGCTGATGCCTATAATTGATATATTATATTATATTATATTATATTATATTATATTATATTATATTATATTATATTATATTATATTATATTATATTATATTATATTATATTATATCATATTATATTATATTATATTATATGTTATGTTATGTTATATTGTTTTTATATTATATATTATATTATTGTATACAATATTATTTCATATTATATATTATAATAAATTATCTCATTATATTATTTTATATTATATTATATTATATTATATTATATTATATTATATTATATTATATTATATTATATTATATTATATTATATTATATTATATTTTTTTATAAATTATTTTATTTTTATTGCATCATTTCATATTATATCATAATATATTATATTTTAATATATTATTTTTATTAAATTATATTATATTATATTATATTATATGAAATAATTCTATAGCATATTTTTCTAGTATTTCTATTTTTTTTGTAATATATTTTATCTGAATGTAGCTGCTGCTTAATTAATATATAATATACAAATAAATAAGTAAATAAATAAATAAATAAATAAATAAATAAATTGTCTTGATATCACATTATAGTTATATTATAATTGATTTATGCAAGTTCTTGAACCACTATCCAGTAATGCTAGTGCCTAATACTAATTTTATATATTTAATTATTTCATATAATGCATACAAATCCCAATCTAGAAGTGTTGGTTATTTGTATTATATATAATTATATTAACATATCCATGCTTTCCCAAATCCATATATCTAGGAGTTCTGGATTGTATTATACATATTAAATGAAAGCATATTATGCATGGATTCTCCAAACAGCTTATTCTCTGAGGGGATGCATTACATAACATAATATTCAATTATTTTGCATTGTACTTTATTCTATTAAAATGTAGAATGTCAAACCTGAGCTTAATGGATACATAGAATAAAAACAACATCATTTAAATGATTAAATGCAGCTTTTTTTTTTTTAAACAGCAACATTATTTTCTGCAATATTAGTTCCCGCTGCTTTTGTCATGGTTTATACGAGCTTTTACTTTGTCCCGTTCAGCTCTGCACCCTGTCGTTCCTCTGTCCTTCACCACACCCCAGGTTTTGTTCCCTGCACCATTTTTGCAGCATCTATTTTTTTTAAATCAGTCGTGTTTCTCACATTTGCAGCTGCTGTAGCTACACTCTCACAGCTCCTCATCGGACTAAACCACAACCAAGACCTCCCTCTCGTGCACACACACACACACACACACACACGCATGTACTAATGCAGACTCATCCATCAAATCTGCATTACATCCATTGGGAATAATTGCAAAGACCTTTACAGAACACAGCTATTATCACCACTGTCAATGTGATAGGAAACACATGCACACACACACACACAAATATATACATCAGCACTTACCCACATACATGACCCCTTCCTTGGTCTTGAGCGCTGCCTCTTCAACCCCAGCTTTAGTCTTCTCAGCGGCCGCCACCACTCCTTCTTTGGCCATGGAGAATCCCTTCATTAGAACATCCATCCTGGACGCTGAGTGTGTCGATGGAGGGTCTGCAGGATCTGTGTAGGTGCTGAAAGTTTCAATGACAGAGAGAGGGATATGGAGAGATTGTGTGCGGGACAGACGGATGAACAGACACTCTGGACGGAGGATGAGGAGTGAGGGAGGGAGGGAGAGAGAGTGAGAGAGAGCAGGCGCAGGAGAGGCAGAACCTGCTGGATGCTGCAGTGCATTTAAGACGCGCTGCGGCTACAGCCCCCACCTACCTACACACACACACACACACACACACACACACACACACACACACACACACACACACACACACACACACACACACACACACACACACACACACACACACACAGCAGTGTCGAACAGACTGATTACATATTTATTACTCTCTAGCCAACAGTGCATTAAACCAGATGCTCTTAACAATTATTGCTATCCTCTTGCACCTCGAGGAAATTTGTTGGATCCCTGGAGTTTATTTTGGAGGACTTATTTCTGCTGTCCCAAGGAGAATGAACGCTATACCAATGCCATTCATTCATTCATTCATTTTCTTTTCAGCCTACTCCCTCTATTAATCTGGGTTCACCACAGTGGAGTGAACCGCCTATACCAATGCCACAAGATACATATATACATATATATACACACATACATATACATACTGTTGAGGTTGAGGAATATATATATATATATATCCTGCTCACCAAAGCTGCATTTATTTCATCAAAAATACAGAACACATTGTAAAATTGTAAAATGTTTTTGCACTAAAAAATAACTATTCATTCATTCATTCATTTTCTTGTCGGCTTAGTCCCTTTATTAATCTGGGGTCGCCACAGCGGAATGAACCGTCAACTTATCCAGCAAGTTTTTATGCAGTGCATGCCCTTCCAGCCTCAACCCATCTCTGGGAAACATCCACACACACTCATAAATAATAATAATTATTATTATTATTATTATTATTATTATTATTATTATTATTATTGTTATTATTATTGTTATTATTATTATTATTAATTATTATTATTAGAGTGATTTCTTAAAGATCATGTGACTGAGGAATGGAGAAATGAAAAGCTGAAAATGCATCATTAAAATCACTGGAATAAACTAAGTAATTAAATAATAAACTATTTTTGAATAACTGTTGAAAAGTAGTTTATTGTTTAATTAATTGATTTATTCCAGTGATTTTAATGATGAATTTTCAGCTTTTCATTTTCCCATTCCTCAAAATCATATGGTTATTGATTTCTTGGGAACTTTAAATGTATTATCCTTCAATTTCTAAATGTGACTATGTTCTGTGACTAAAATATATTTTTAATAAATATATCCATTTAATAAATCTGTTTTGTTTAAATGCACCAAAATACATTGCCTATATTCACTGAGAAATGGATAAAATATTCATTTTCAATATGGGGTGTACTCAATTATGCTGAGCACTGTAGATATACACAAATATACATATGATACACACACAACGATCTTATACTTTTATAATAAAAGATGATTATTAGAAAAAATGTTATTTTCCTTTTACCTATAGGATAACACTGCATTTGCTGCTTGCTTTATTTGCTTGGATTGTGAATAATCTGATAAACAAAGAGCTGAATCATGCCTTCCTTTTCAAGCTAAAAATATTGAATTGTCAGCTGGAAGTCACAGCTCAGCAAGTATCCACTACTGTGATCTGATTGGATGAGGATTTTAAATACCAACCCACCTGCAGGCTGACGATTGGTTATGGAGCACAGGATGATGATTGACAGAGGAAACGGAGCAGGAATCTGTGATGACATCATACACGACTGCTCTCCTTTCTGTGCTGCGCATCAGATGATCAGCTGTTCCTGTGTGCGATTAAACAGTTCACAGCCTATGAGAACCACAAATTCAGCTTTTCAGGACTATACATGTAACCAGCAAATAGACTGATGAGGAATGACATCCACCACATATAGAAACAATAATGGACTAAATGCACTGAAAATAAGCTATACCTGGGCTCTATCAAAATAATAGTAAAAGAGATATATATAGTTCACCCAATAATAAAAATTTACAACTTAATCTTGTTGAGTAAATTTATTCAAAAAACTTGTTCAAAACCTTTTGAGTTTCTTTCTACTGTCGAAAAAAAAAAAATTAAAAATGCAGTGCCTATTGATATATTATGTTTTTTCCCCTATTTTGGAAGTGAATGCATGCCATTAAAAACATTCTTCAAAGTATCTTCTTTTTTGTTCAATAGAAGAAACAATGGATAAATGAAGAGGTAATTTCCATTTTTGGGTGAACTGTCCCATTAATACATTTTTCTAAGATATATTTTTACGACTTATTTGACAATTTATATGCTTTTTTTTGTAAGTTGTTTTATATACTCATCAGGATTTTAAAGATATAATTACATGCTTACCAAAAATGTATCTTACATTTTGGGTATAAATATTAGCTACTGCAATAACTTGCATAATTAATTTTTTTTTCTCAGTTTGAGTCTCTGAATAAAATGTTTATGTTCAATTATCTAAATCTTTTCCTGTATAAAATGAGCCTTAGCTAACAAAAATTCATTTTATATTTATTTATGTATGAGAAAGAATTTGGGTCTTTTGTCCTTAAGTATTATATCACCATATTTAATATGAACCATTGATTCATATTTTAGGCTATACTTGGTTATGGTAATTTGCAAGAAATATGACAAAGATTTACTCTATTCTACATGCATATTCTATATTATATAGAATATGTATATGTATTTTGGTATAGCTGGAAGATATTATTATTATGTATTTTATGTAGGTTGTCTGATATACTACAACAATTTTCAAAAAAGTTGGGATGTATGGAAAACACAAGTAAAAAAACGTACTGGTTGACATTTATTTCACTACAAACAATACAACAAACATTATTTAATGTGTTCCTCATGATTTATATATATATATATATTCTTTTTTTTTTTTTCAAAATAAATTCATGTTCCAATTTTAGTTTCTGCAGCACATTTCATAAAAAGTTGGAGCAGAAAAGCATTTACTATGTAATGCAACAGTATAGGGGCTTTGTGATCACATATTCTCTATTAGAGACAGATCGGGACTGCAGAGAGGACAGTCAAGTACCGGTATCCTCTGCCTCCACAGCCAGCACTTTGTAATTTGTGCAGAATGTGGTTTTGCATTTTCTTTTTTTAAAATATGTACAAGTGTCCCTGGAAAAAGGCAGCATATTGTGCTCCAAAATGTCTATGTACTTTTCAGCATTAATAGTGTTATCACAAAAGTGCAAGTTACCTTTGCCAAGGGCTCTGATGCAACCCCATACCATGACAGACCCTTTTGGACATGTTGCTGGTAACAGTCTGAATGATCCGTTGCTGCTTTGGTCCAGAGTACACAGCGTCCATTTCTCCCAAATACTGATTCATCTGAGCACTGTACATGTTTCCACCATCTTTGAAATGCCTTTCGAGCAGTATGCTTGAGCATTCTCTCTGAATGGGGAGAAATCAAATTCTCCAAACTTGCTTGCCAAGCTTACGATTGAATTTCAAATTAGGAATCAATATTTCAATTGAACAAAAACTTTCTCTTTAGTTTAATTTCCAAACTTCCAAATCACACAAAATCTGCAAAAACTCACTTCTGGTCCAAACCCCTCCCCCAGAGTATCGTTAGTCTATAGCGATCGATGATTGGCTCCTGTACTAGAAGGCGGGCTTTATTCACCATATTGACAGTTACACCTTTCCCCATTCAAAAAGATACAAGTGACATGTCATATGACTATGTATTGTGGTACTTGACAAAGCTTTGCCAAAGTAGTCGAGAGCACATGTAGTGGTATTGCTTGTAGATGAATGACAATTCTTGACGCAGTGCCACCTGAGGCATCGGAGATCAAGGTAGTTCAGCTTAGGCTTGTACACTTGTTCTATACACACTAAAATACCTCCAGATTCCTTGAATCTTTTAATGATGTTATGCACTGTTGAAGGTGAAGTATCCAAATGTCTTCCTATCTTTTTTTGAGGAACATGGTTCTGAAATACTTGATTAATTTTCTTACATATTTGCTGGCAAACTAGTGATCCTTTGCTCCAAAAGGGCTAGACAAGACTTCTTCCTCTTCTTCTTTTTGGTTTAATAGCAGGTAACAAACCAGCTTAAGGTTCATTACCGCCACCTACTGTGTTGGAGTGTGAGACCGGTAGAAGGATAACTCTTTACATAGTCTCTATTATTAAAACAAACAAACAAACAAAAAAAGGGAGCTATTTAAATTGGAGTGTCCTATATCGAGTCTGGTTATGACAGTGTCTCCCTTCCCATTCCTATATACTTTCCTTTCTTTCCCCTCTTTAGTTTGTATGTTATAAAGATGTCTTTCCTTTGATTCGGAATTCCAGTCCTCTGCCAACGATTAAAAACTGAATTATTTATAGCATGTTTTGTTTTTCTGTTTTACATAGTGGGATCTCAATAGACATTTCTTGGTTGCTGCTTTTGTTCCAAATTATAATTACAATCACCTGTTGACATCACCTGTTTCAAATCACATCATTAACCAATTTACCTGATTACTAGACCCAAACTTTCATATATTGTAAGAACCAAAATTGGAATACGTGTAAATTTAGAAATCTTTCTTTTTATATTTGTATTGTTTCCATACTGTCCCAACTTTTTCTAATTTGGGGTTGTATCATAAGGATCTCATCAACATCAAGACTCACATTATTCTGCTCCATGATATTATACATCAATCAGATGTGAAATAACATACAAAAAATACACAAGTGTTTTTTGGTTTTTAATTTACAAGTGCACTTAGCATGGAAATATAATGTAGCGAAGCTCTGCTTAAATGATGCAGTTGTGCCAGTAATGAATTATTAATGGCATAAATAATAAATTAATAACAAATATAATTAATAATAAATTAATTCAAGCTTTGAGCGCAGACATGGATCCCAAAATAAAATAATGAAGCACAAGAAGAGCAGTTTTGGGAAGTAAGCATTTTATAAAGTATTCCTGCACACTAAACTGCTGCTGATAATCTCGGCGACTATAGGAAATGCTGCTCAGTATTTAACATAAGCACACAGAGAACAGACGCATTCATCTTCACACTCCGCAGTTTTTATCTAAGCTGTTTTTCTGTCAGCGTGATATAACCGAGAGCTGAGAATAAGCTGATACTGTGCTTCTGACAGAAGAGCTCAGAGGATCAGAGATTCAACAGTGTAAAAATACATCTGAAATACATCTGAATGCATCTCACCGCCCTGCCAGAGCTTTGCAGGTCAATATGCCAGCTGCTTTCTGTGTTCGTCCACTGAAAACAAACATGTGCCAGTTAGAACATGCTGTTATGGCAGGCATTAAACACGTTTTTCTGCACTATGGGATTTCCCTTCGAAACGGATTTGGCATCAGGTTTTCTGATGAGCACTTGATCTACTGTTAGTAAACTAAAGGAAGAGTTGATATTGCGCTTATTAATCTGACTACATTTTCTTGATAATAACTGTACATTTTATTTGACTTTTTTTTTCATAAAAAATATACAGTAAATATCAGCAACTGCACTAAACTGCTTTTTTGAGCTCTATTTGTGATTTTGTTCTCAAGTATTGTAGTACACCTTACTAGTACCAGGTTGGACCCTGCCCTTTTTCCTTTAGAACTGCCTTAATCTGGCATAGATTCAGCAAGGTAGTGGAAATATTCCTCCGAGATTTTGGTCCATGTTGACATAATAGCATCACACAGTTGCTGCAGATTTGTCGGCTGCACATCCATGATGCAAATGTCCTAATCCACCACATCCCAAAGGAACACTTGATATCTGGTGACTGTGGAGGCCATTTGACTACAGTGAACTCATTGTCATGTTCAAGAAACCAACCTGAGATGATTCGAGCTTTATAACATGGTGCGTTATCCTGTTGGAATTAGCCATCAGAAGATGTGTAAACTGTGGTCATAAAGCGATGGACATGGTCAGCAGCAATACTCAGGCAGGCTTATGCATTGACACGATACTCAAATGGTACTAATGGGCCCAAAGTGTGGCAAGAAAATATCCCACACCATTACACCACCACCAGCAGCCTGAACTGTTGATTCAAGGCAGAATGGATCGATGCTTTCATGTTGTTGACATCAAATTCTGACCCATCCATCTGAATGTCGCAGCAAAAATCGACACTTATCAGACCAGGCAACATTTTTCCAATTTTTTATATTGTCCAGTTTTGGTGGGCTTTTGTGAATTGTAGCCTCAGTTTTCTACTCTTAGCTGACAGGAGACAGCTAAGACACAGCTGGTCTGGCCATTCTCCTCTGACCTCTGGCACCAATAAGGCATTCGCACCCACAGAACTGCCGCTCACTGGATATTTTCTTTTTTTTTAACCATTCTCTGTAAACCCTAGAAATGGTTATGCTTGAAAATCCCAGCAGTTTCTTAAACACCCAGACAAGCCTGTTTGGCACCAACAAACATCCCACGTTCAAAGTCACTTAAATCACCTTTCTTCCCCATTCTGATGCTCTGATTGAACTGCAGCAGATCACCTTGACCATGACTTCATGCCAAAATGCATTGAGTTGCTGCCATGTGATTGGCTGATTGAAAATTTGCGTTAACAAGCAGTTGGACACCTAATAAATTGGCCGGTGAGTGTATATCTAATATTGTTTAGCTGAATGCATACAGAGTCAAAGTACAGTAACAAGCGATGTCTCATATATTATAATAGCTGAAGACTAAATTTTATTGAGAGGCCCAAACTGAGCAAAATAATATTTTAAATGGTCCAAAAATCTTTTATATTTTGGACAGCTTGTAGTGTAAATCTTTAAGATCTTGATGCGATCTTTATATCAGTGTAACAGATGACTTATATAAAATTTATAGAAATATCAGTCGTCACTCTGTATCTCATACCATACATGCAGAAAGATATTCAAGTGGCCGAGACTGCAAAGGTACAGGCCCAGAGACACAGTTGCACAGCAATACTGATGTAATGAGGTCACAGATGGATGCAATTTACAGCCCAGACTCATTGGAAATATGTGCTTCAGACTACAGTTTTCTGTTAAATACGTTGCTCCGGATATGTTTTGCTGCATGTTTTAGATAACAAATCCACCAGAGGCTGCTATCTACATTTTTTGCAAATATGAAATACGTTATATAAATAGTATGTTTGTTGTTTCAAACAGACATCCTTCTTGGACATGACTACAAGAAGGTAGGGCTTGTTGCACAGATAATCTAGCGAACCACTGACCTAAAGTTTCCCTAAACCCAATCAATATTGTTTTCAAAAGCAAACATTAAAAAAGTGCACCTTGCAAAACCACATAATTTTATCTTGATTTTATATTGCTTTTACCTCTTCATGGAATTATGCTTCACTGGACTTGAACTTGAGTGTGCTACAAAGAAAAGTGAGCAAACGTTCCTGATTACAAATATACACAAACACTGTTAAGTAGTTTTGTGGTATTTATTTAGCACAAATAACTGCATGAAATCAAATCTTTATTCATCGATATACTGTATAAATATCATCAGTGTGAGGAGGAATAAATGTTGTTGGTATCATACTGCCCCAAGAAACGACAGTCAAATGAATGTCAGCGTACGTTTTGGCAGTTTCACAGAAAGGTAGGCTGAAGCAAGTATTTCCTATGAGTCTGTTGGTAATTTACAACGGCTTTAAATGTGGATCCTGCAAACAGAATAATCGACCATCTGGAAAACTTTCCCAGAGTTTTGCATGTGGAGATTCCATGTGGATCTGCTCACTTAAATAAGAAAAAAACTAGAATATCTTCTTAAACATATCTCCTTAATATCTCCTTACCTACATCAAGTTTAGTTAAGGCTAATCGGCTCTAGATTAGTTATTAATGAACAAGTTCAGCACTTCTGGTAACACTTTTATCAGCATGGAGAATGCTGACAAAAATATAGATTACGATCAAAACTGAAGTTACTGGTCACCCAAGAGATATTTTAATGACTAGTATGAAGTATGAAGTTTAGTACTATTAATCTATTTACAGTTAGTTTACATGTAGATGCCTGTTTACTTACAGGCTGATAACCAACAAAATGTTTAGTTCAAGTTAAGGTTCATTAGTTAATGCATTTACTAACATGAACTAATCATGAACAACACATGTACGGAATTTATTAATCATAATTGAACAATTACTAATGCATTATTAACATCCACGTCCATGCTTGTTAACATTAGTTAATGCACCATGAGTTAACATGAACTAACAATGAACTACTGTATTTTCATTAACTAACGTTAACTAGCATGAACAAATACAGTAGTAAATGTATTGTTCATTGTTTGTTCATGTTTATAAATGCATTAATTTACCTTAACTAATGAACCTTATTGTAAAGTGTGACCGATTTATTTATATAGCACAATTCCAAATGGCCACAAAGCCGCACAAGTGCTTTACAGAGAAGATACAGACATGGAAGTACAGACATAATAAACAAAACAGCAATAATGTAATGTAAAAGAAAGCATAGAAAATGTCAAATGGATTATACAGAAACAGTTTAGTTTCAATGCCTAAAAGTAAAAAAATAATTCACCCCTTAAATAATTCTGCTAGTTAAGATATGCTACCACAGTTGACCACATTAAACAGGATTAAAAACTAAAGCGTTGGCGCCCCGAGGAAGGGACGTATGCTTCAAACGACTTGGGAAAAAAAGATGAGTTTGTAATTTAGACTTGAAAATTTGCAGTGACAAAGCCATTTTTAATTCTAGAAGCAGCCCGTTCCAAAGGTGTGGACTGGCTATAGCGAATGCATGTTCCCCCCTGCTTTTGAGGTGTGCCTTTGGAACTTTTAATAGAAACAGATCAGAGGAATGCAATGGTCTGGATGCAGTGTAAAGGATGGATTGTTTAAGTAATAAAAAAACAAAAAAAAAAAAAAACCCCACTGAATTTATAATAGTTTATAATATGAGCTGATAATATCATCCACAACTCTTAGGTATACAGCCTGCTCAAGGTTGATGGACAGACAGGAAGTCTGTGGTGAAAATGCAGAAAACCATGTTGTGAAGCACAGGCCGAGTGGTGGGCTAAAGTGTCTGACCCAGGAGACCCCGTGTTTGTTGTCACAGCTGAGCTGCACACTTTTGAGGCAGTCAAGCGCAGACATGAAGCCGAGACCCTGAGGACCACCACACCACAGACAAAATGCCTGACAAGTACTCCTTCTCTAAGAGCAGACCACCACCTCAAACAGTCTAAATCTAACTCGACCTCTTGGTAGGTGGGATGTTTTCACTCCAGACTGAGAAAGAGCAGCTGATGTCTGCTGCGATGACAGAGTTTGGGAGGCACAGTTTATGAAACGGGGTCAGCACGAAGAACAAGGGCTCTTGTGTGTTATAAAAACTCTCGCCATTTATCACTGCAGACAATCTCTGGACTGGAATCATGGCGTATATTTATAGCAAAGCAGAAATCATTTTTTTTTTCTCCTTTATGCAAACAACATTTCTTTGAGCCATAAAGTATAATGTGCACTAGTAATGTTAATACATTTCTTTACAGGCATCTTTGCACCCATGAAGAACTTTTAATAACAATGGCAGTTTTTTGTGGAAATAACTGTAGATTATTAAACTGTTCTTGACACAAAAAAATGATCTTTGAAGTCATGTAAACTTGCAGCAGTGTTCAACAATTAAAAAAAACCAAGGCATGGACTCAACCTCAATAAGTCTTGAGGTTTCTGCCACCAAAACATTACCAGCAGATTTTTGATGGCCCGTAGATTGTGAGTTGGAAGTAGAAACTGCTTGTTAGTCCAGCACAACAGATGCTCAAAAAAATTCCTATTTGGGGAATCTGGAGGTCAAGACAACACCTTGAACTATTCACTGTTATACAGGCCATTTCTAGACAATGTGTGCAGTGGGACAACATGCATTATCCTGCAGAAAGAGGCCACTTTTACCAGTGAGCACTATAACCATGATTGTACCTATTCTGAAAGTATGTTAGGTACTGAGCATGTCTAATTAAAACTGATGTCATTTGATTTGGGCACAAATAAAATTCTCTGTTAAATGTCAATGTGGGATCTTTGGCCCCACATATTACCCAGTGTGCAAGAAATCTCGGTATTATGTTTGATGAAAACTTAAAATTTGATAAACAGATCAGTACTGTCGTAAAATCCTTATTTTACCACCTCAGACAACTGTCTAAAGTCAAGCCATTTTTATCCCAGAGAAAGTCTCAAACAGTGATTCGTGCCTTCGTAACAACACAACTGGATTACTGTATTACTCAGTGTTCTCTCTCTCATCTGCAGCTGGTACAAAATGCAGACAACTCGCTGGTTCCCACAAGTATGAGCAATTCCTATTTTAGCTGCACTTCACTGGTTACCCATTAAATACAGAAATGATTTTAAAATTGTATTATTTGTTTGCAAAGTCTTGTGGACAGACAATATACCCCCTCTCGATCATTAAAATCTTATGATTTCAATTTACTCACCGTGCCCAGAACACATGGAGCATTTGCTGTTGCTGGTCCTAATCTCTGGAACACTATACCAATTCACATTAGACTTTCCCCTCCATTTCTGTGCTTAAGTCTGTTTTAAAGACCTATCTATTGTCTCTCACTTTTAATATTCATTGATCACTGTTTTATTGCTTTTATTTGTTAAATGCTTCTTTAATATTCTGCTTTCTTCTCTGTCTTTAGTACCCCTATGTACAGCAATTTGGTCAAGTTGATCACACTCCCTCCACTGGCTTATCATGTCCCACAACGTAGCAGTGGTGTCAATGCTTAAGCAAACCACCAAAAGACAACTAGACTTATCAGACCAAGTGACCTTCTCCCAGGCCAAGGTCTAGTTCCAGTCCAGGGTAATTGGAAATGTGCCTTTTTGTGAAACTTAAAATACATGCTCTGAGCATGTTTCAGATGACAAATCCTCAAGAGGGCTTTGCCTACACTGAAACAAATAATGTCTGCAATACTGTTGCAATCAATTTATATGTGTTGCATTTAAACAACCTAATTAATTTATTAATGTTCAACTTAATTTGTTTGTTTAAATTCAGGCCAAATAAATTATTTACAACTATTTACCTAAAAAAAAAAAAAGGAAATTCAAGGAACCTTTGAATTTTTTTTTCAGGATACATTTTTGTGAATCTGAAATACATGACTTCTTGTACACATCTATGAGAAAGGCAGGGCTTATCGTGCAGATCACCTACCGAACCACTGACCTAGCCTTTCCCTAAACCCAAGCAATATGTCATGTTATTTCCTCTATACATAAACGACCTTCCTTCAGTCTGTGCAAATGTCCTTGTTCACATGTATGCAGATGACACAGTCATTTATACAAATGGTAAACACACAACTCAAATAGCAGATAAACTTACACGAGCTATGGCTCATGTCTCAGAATGGTTAAACCAGTCTTGTCTAACTACCTGGTCACAGGCAAGCAAAACAATGCTAAAACCCAAAATCACTATACAAACAGACTTTAATTAAAATACCAGATAAAAGGCCTCTAAGACATCTTCAGTAGACCATTTTACAAAAACATAAACTGTTAAACTGGGAAAATGTCATTAAGTATTCAAACATTTGTCTGATGTATAAAATCATTCATGGTCTGTCATCTCACCTCTCAGTCGGTTTGTAAACATAAGGAACACCACACAGAGAGCAACACCAGGAGCAGCCCGAGGACACTGTATTGTACCACATCCAGAAAAGTGCCTTTGGTCAGGGAGCCTTTTCAGTTACAGCTGCACAGGAGTGGAACTCTGTCCCTGGCAGCATCAGAGAAATAACAACTTACAATGTGTTTCAAAAACATTTAAAACTCTGGTTTATAGAAAATCAGATGTGTCATCATTCGTATTAGCGTGAACTTACCAATCAGGTT
This sequence comes from Danio rerio, assembly GCF_052040795.2. Taxonomy (NCBI): domain Eukaryota; kingdom Metazoa; phylum Chordata; class Actinopteri; order Cypriniformes; family Danionidae; genus Danio; species Danio rerio. The sequence continues at coordinate 28,228,533 of NC_141032.1, forward strand.
ACCTCTAGTGTCTGTCATTTTAATGATTTGTTATTTAAATATGTTTAACTACTCTTATCTCTATTACATAATGTTTTTAGTTTATTTTGTACATAGACATTTTTATTAAGATCTACTTAACTATGTCTACTTTAGTGCTTCTAAACTATGCTTGATTGACATAATCTATTATTTGTTGATAGCATGCCACTGTAAACATCATTAGTGTGAAAAAGAACAACGTCAATTTATCCACAAACTGCAGTGAAATGTATGCTTAAGTTTGTTTAGCATGTATTTCCAATGAGCATGTGTTGTCTGGTTCTGATTCCTGTGTGCCCATTATAGGTACATTCAAAAGAGGACAGGGGTCATCATAAGCACCCTGACAGGTCTGTCTCTACACATAAGCAGCAGTGTGCAGTGCACTGTGTTGTGACACATTCCTCCCATAACAATCATTAAAATTTTATGTGACTTGCACCACAGAAGACCTTTTGTTGGCTCCGACCAGACGAGATGAGCCTTGGGCGCCAACACTTGCTGGTTTGTGGTTTGTCCCTTCTTGGACCACTGTTCTGCTGACCAGAAGCCACCCATAAACCTTTCTGAGATCCTATTTGACTGGTCATAATGTTTGCTAATCAGTGCAGACAATGTAAGTTCCCAACAGTTCATAACTTTTCGATTTAGTGGCTAATTTGTATGATTTCATTTATACAAACTTTCTTTAATGTCCACAAATGGAAATTTATCTTTGGCTTCACCACACTACCACATCTGTGTACACATTACACATATCACAGAAAAACAGGCAACACAAATACATTCAATATAATCACATAAATCACATTAAAAGCTCAATTAAAACCCTACATACTTAAACCCCAATATTTAAAATTCTAATGGCAGTCAGCACAAATGACATTTGATACACATTTTTCTTTACTTGAGGTTGCCTAAAACATCGTTTTGATGGCAAGAACTGAAATTTTGTGAGCTTTTTTTATGTTTTTTTATTTTTAATGCGCTCACCTTGTTTGTACAGACCTTATTTATAGTTTTCTTTATTTACATGACTATGAAAATTGTAGATTCGCACTGAAAGCATCAACACTCTAAATTAACACATGTGGAATTATATACATAACAAATATTGCGAAAAAGAAATGAAATTATGTCATTCTAGGTTCTTCAAAGTAGCCACATTTTGCTTTGATTACTGCTTTGCACACTCTTGGCATTCTCTTGATGAGCTTCAAGAGGTAGTCACCTGAAATGGTCTTCACTTTACAGGTGTGCCCTGTCAGACTTAATAAGTGGGATTCCTTGCCTTGTAAATGTGGTTGGGACCATCAGTTGTGATGTGCAGAAGTCAGGCGGATAGACAGCCGATAGTCCTACCGAATAGACTCTTAGAATCTGTATTATGGCTAGAAAAAAGCAGCTAAGTAAAGAAAAATGAGTGGGCATCATTACTTTAAGAAATGAAAGTGAGTCAGTCCGAAAAACTGGGAAAACTTTGAAAGTGTCCCCAAGTGCAGGCACAAAACCAATACGCTACAAAGAAACTGCTATAGCAAACTGTGAGATATGTAAACTTGAGATTTTTTTTAAACTTGAGTTGCCCTTTATTTTTATATTAGATCTTTAAAAAAATATTTTCTAATACACTAAGGTCCAAAAGTGAAGAATTTATGTTATTTATTATTTGATTGTTCAAGCTACCCCTCAGAAGTGCTCTGTGTGTTAACAGAGTTGTTGAATGTTAAAATAAGGTGAATTAAATAAAAAAAGGAACATACTGGATCTGTTTCTTCACTTTTTAAAATTATTTTCTTATGAATTATAGAAGTATCGGATCGGGTTTCAGTATTGGTGGATACTTAAAATTAAATGACTGACTCGAGGGCAAAAAAAACCTGATTGGGACAGCCCTATTTATAATCATTTTATTATGATTTGCTCATCCACAAATGGGGGGTGGGGTTTGGTGGCTCATCTTCTTGTGAATAAAATCATATTGATTTGCACAAGGCGATGCAGTGGTGCAGTAGGTAGTGCTGTCACCTCACAGCAAGAAGGTCGCTGGTTTGAACCTCGGCTCAGTTGGCGTTTCTGTGTGGAGTTTGCATGTTCTCCCTGCATTCACGTGGGTTTCCTCCAGGTGCTCCTGTTTCCCCCACAGTCCAAAGACTTGCGGTACAGGTGAATTGGGTAGGCTAAATTGTCCGTAGTGTATTTGTGTGTGTGAGTGTGTGTGGATGTTTCCCAGAGATGGGTTTCGGCTGGAAGGGCATCCGCTGTGTAAAAACATGCTGGATAAGTTGGCGGTTCATTCTACTGTGGCGACCCCAGATTAATAAAGGGACTAAGCTAACAAAAAAATGAATGAATGATTCGCACAATCAGCCACTTTTCCGACAGTATGTCAAATAGTTACATTTCCTCATGAGATTGGGCTGGCGTAAATTATAAAAAATGCAGTTGTACATTCTTATGTTTGTTAATTTTACAGCTACCTTTTTATTGCAAACTAGGATCTTCAGTGTGTGAGTTTGTTTGTGGAAGTGTGCTGTAAGTTTGCAAGCAGAGCAAAACATGGATTTATGGTTGTTAGTAAGCGTCAGATTTCCTCCTATTGTTGGAGGGTGTTGATACTGTCAAGGAGGAGAAGGGAATGAGTGCGAGGGGGAGTGGGAACTGAGAGGGTGGGGAGAAAAACATGCTGGATACCGGCTGCTTTAAACAGACAGACAGAGAGAGAGAGAAGGAGAGAGGGGTGGGGAGTTTCCAGGATTGTTTAAGGCTACTTTTAAAACTGCCACCCGGAGGAACATATTCAGTACCTCTGAAAAGCAGGATGGCCCAGACTCTGCCTCTGCTGCTGTTGGCTGTGCTGAATTCTCTGAGCTGCCACAGTGAGGTGAGGGCCCGGGACCCTGACGTGGAGGAAGAGGAGGCTGTAGGGAATTTAGGAAAACCAACTGGCACTATTGAGACGGCTCACCTTATGGAACAGTCACATCAGGGCATCCCGATGCCTCCAGCTGGCACAGCTCAAGACTCAGCGGCTTTGAGAGAGACTGTCCATCCACCTACACGAAGAGGGTGAGTCAAACAGGCATATTCCATTCAAACTAGTTGCACTTAGTTTGAAGAAAACTTAGTTACAATATGAAGTTCAATATGATGGATAAATGGGAAAGATACATTAGTTACACTCCTGAAAATAAAGTTTTTGCAGTGATACCACATTCTTAAAGTATTATTTACCATTTTGTTTCTTATATTGTAAGGTACTGTTAAATAATTATTATTATTATTATCAAATGATGTTTAACAGAGCAAGGGATTTTTCACAGTATGTCTGCTATATATTTCTTCTGAAGAAAGTTTTTTATTTTTATTTTGGCTAGAATAAAAGCAGTTTTAATTTTTTAAAAACCCTTTTAAGGTCAAAATTATTAGCCCCTTTAAGCTTTTTTTGATTTCTGTGGATGCTAAAGTTTCTTTGTTGAACTATCAATGCCAATAATGAGCTTTTTTTTTTCAGACCTTTATTTTTATGTGTGTAATATAATTGTAAGTAATGTGTAATATATCTGTTCAGACAAGTTGCAAGGTCATAGGTCAACAAATATTTAAAGCCATCACTTGCTGAACTTTTATGGGACTAGTGAGAAGTCTGGACATGCCTGCTCCTTATTATTAACATATTCCACATTGTAGAATGGTAAGTTAAAAGTTCTGAAATATTAGTCTATTGTTATACTATTGTTTAAAAAAAAGTTAAAGTACTTTTGTTTTTAAAAAGACATTAATCTGAGAAAATTTACCGACTGTAAATATGATGCTGGACTTCACCTTGGACTTTCATTCATACAACCCTTAAAAACGGAGACCAAATTAGACTAAAATTAAGTTTTCCACAACTATTTTAAGCAGCATTAATGTTTTATATAATAAATAATTCAACATACACAAATGATTTCTGAAGGATCATGAAATGCAGAAAACTGGAGCAATGATGCTAAAAGTATACAAGTATTAATCACATTCTAAACACATCACATTTTATAATACAGTGAATAGCATATACAAGTACACCCCCCACAAATCTTTCTTTTAAATTCATATTTTTTTAATAGGAAGCTATAAAATATTACATTTGTGCATACACATTAGATTAGTCAGTACTGAAGACAAATCTGGAGCTTATCTAACAAATAACTTACGATAACATTTCAAAAACTAGTACACAAAAATGTTATAGAAAAATATTAAATACAAACAAAAAAAAGAAGAGGAAAAATCAAAAGAAAAAAAATAGCTGAAATTTTGTAGGTTGTAATTTCATTTTGCAATATTTAGCTTGAATTTAATTTTATTGTCTTTCGATTTCTAAATGTTTGGTGACTGTTTTGTTAAAATGCACAAAAATACATTGTCTATATTCCCTGAGAAATGTAAAAAAAATATTCATTTTTAAAATGGGGTGTAATCAATTATGCTGAGCACTGTGTTAATATAGAAAACAAGTATTTTAAATAAAATTCTAAACAATTGTAATATCAATTAAAATGTATTATTGTTATAAAAAATGGCAGCTTTGGTGAGAATAAGAGGCTTTAAAAAAACACTTAAATTTCAGCCTTTTAAGATTAGTCTCAATCTTGCAATGCTTTCCCAAACATATTCTAATGTTTGAACGACAGTAGTTGGCTGCATTTCCCATGTTATTTGGCCAAACAAATCCATTTAAACAAGTAACAATAAAATGTATCCATTATCAATGATGCTTTACATTGACATGCATTAAAAAATAATAAAAATTAAACCACATTCATTTCTATTTCTCTACAAAAAGTCAAAAGTTTAAAGTCTTCAAGACCAAAAGAAACTAATTCCATCATGTGCCCATGGTGTTTCTCATTTTCTTATACATTGGAACCTCATACAGTATCCATCAGACTGTACACATCTATTCCACAAAGTCTTGATTTCATTAGTGTTATATTAAATAAGTCAGTGCTTTCTTTCCCTATATTTAGGGAGGGAAACCAAAACAAAAACAAATGAATTTGCCTGAGAGGCTTGATTACAGTAATCTTACAAGTTTGGGCTTCAGTGATCTAATCTCTAAACAAATGCTGGGAAAGTATTACAGTGACTGACACAGTGAAGAAACACACACTGATGAAGAGGCCTGTACTGAATGTATAGGATTGGTCTTGTCATGTATATGTATATCTATATAGTCAGCTCTCTTTAAATGTTTTAGCTGATATTTCAGTCTTGGTAACACAGTAAGTCTCTTTGAAAGCTTTCTACTTCTTTCTGGAGAATAAGATTTAGTGAAAGAGAATTTAGATGCTCACATAATAGCAGTTTTTAAAATGGGATGTATACCTTTTAGTCTAGACCAGAACAAAAGACTACAACAGCTGTGTCCAGAAAAGACACAAGAGGAGCGCTAGCCCTGAGTGTTTAGGTGTTTAAAAGAAAATAAAAGAGAGATAAAGAGAGGCCGAGATGAAAGAGAGGTGGTCTGATGAAGGATGTTCAGATGTGGGTAGATGGAGACAGATCATTGATAAAGTTATAAAGCGGCAGACAGGGCTAGAATGACTGAATTAGGGGCTGAATGGGGGCTGATGTTTTACTGGACAAAGGGGACTTTGGTTGAAGGTGGCAACGTGAGGAAACAGGACAGCCTACTTTTATCTCATCTCTTTGTTTCTGCTGTAGCGGATGCACAAAGGAAGGTCAGTTGAAAAAGCATGAGTTCATACAGGAAGTGTTCTCTCATTTTATACAACTAGAACTGAATGGAGATGTGATTTAGGTTAAACAGCGTTTACTTTCACAAACTATTTTACAAATAGAGTCAGAATAGTGAGACAGCCTAAGAAATTAATCTTTAAAACTACAATGGCACTAAAAAATGGTTCATTGCTGATGATTCAAGCTGAATTTAAACACAAATTTGAATGTTGAGCATTGCTAAATTTAATGTGTCTTAAATTCAGCCCATGTATTGTTTACAACCACTTTGTAAATCCAGTGAATTTCAGTGATATAATTTCAGTGAGTAATAAATAAAAATAGACAAACAAAACCCCTTGATGTTCAATGGATAAAAAATGAAATCCTCTTGACTTTTAATGTCTGAAATAGCCTTTTTAAAATTCCACGATCTTCCAGAAGCACCAAGACCTGCAGAATCCCTGCTAATTGAAACTGTAGTATGCAAAAACTAGTGATCACACTTTACAATGAGGTTTTATTAGGTAATGTATTTACAAACATGAACTAAATATGAACAAATCTTGTACACTAATTATTAATTATAGTTACTAATGCATGATTAACATCCAACTTGTTGCTTGTTAACATTAGTTAGCGCACCATGAGTTAACAAGAACTGTTAGTATTCACGTTAAATAACGTGAAGAAATACTGTAATAAATCTATTGTTTATTGATTGCTCTTAACTAACATTAACTAGCACAACTTTAAAGTTTTACCAAACCAGTGTATAACAAATCATTACAATTCAGAAAATTAAGAAAAGAAATGGTTGTAAAACTTGAAAAAGGAAAAAAAAGCTATGATATATATATATATATATATATATATATATATATATATATATATATATATATATATATATATATATATATATATATATATATATATATATATATTAGGGATGGGAAGATTAACCGATATGTATCGATACGCGGTCATGCGCGTGCACGATGCGAGTGCATCGGTTGAGCAGCAGAGGATGAATGAAATTTTGGAAGCAAATCGAGATGCATCGGTTTTTGCGAGATGCATCGATTTTTCCGAGATACAGCTTATATTTTTAATATAGAATGTATTTTTTATTTATTAACAAGTGTTGTTAACCTGTTTTTGGCGCATAATTTAATCGACCTACATAAAGTAAGCCTTAGCAACGGATTTGCGGATGTGCACACACTACAACTCAATGTATGTTAAATGAAAGTTTTAAACACCTCCTCCTGTTAATTTTTATTTAATTATAATAATAATAATATTAATAATAATAATGATAAAAATAATTGGGTGTCACGGTGGCACAGTGGGTAGTTTGACCACCTCACAGCAAGAAGATTGCTGGTTTGTTATATTTTTATTAGCCTGTTGTTTACAGTGACAGTGATGTATCAAAGCAGCATAACACTGCTAGTTTACCACCTTAAGTTTTGAATAATCAGTGGCAAAATATATCTTTGTAAAACTTGTTTTCATAGTTGAAAAGTTAAATCACAATTCTTGTTGTGCAATGCTAAATTTATTTATGTTGAAAGAGTGCAAATATATACATATTTTTTTAATATATATTGCACTTATACATTCTGTTTATCTTGAAAATACTTAAATAATATGTGCTATAGGTTCTAAAATGGCCCTCTACTGTAAACTGACACTCTGGCTCTGAGAGAAAAGCCAGTTTGTAAAAAAAGTCTTGGTTTTGCTTGGTTTATAAATAATCAAACTCATTCAATGGCACAGCATCCTCTTTCACATAATCTCATAAACTTGATCTAATTAGTTAGTGCTGAAATATCGCATCGTATCGTGATATGGGTGTGAATCGTATCGTGTTGCATCGCAATATGTCACAAATGTATCGCTAATATATCGGATCGTATTCTTTGTATCGAGATACGTATCGGATCGGCATTATAGCTTAGATGCCCAACCCTAATATATATATATATCACCCCCCCTCTCTTAGATTTGAAATGTATTCTTCTAGTTTGTCTCGCAGTTCTAACTTAATTTCCCAAAGTTCTCAAAAAAAAATAAAATAAAATAAAAAAATAAAAAAAATAAAAATAAATATTCAACATTCCATTGAGCTTTGTAAAGAGTGTGGAATGATGTATATTGACATTATAAGCAGCAAGATGTTCCGGGAGCTCTTTGGAGGTGTTCTGTTGTTTGTCTGTGCCCATAATGGCTTTCAGATATTTTTCTTGGTCTAGCACAGGGGTTCTCAACATTTTTTACTTTTCTCTAAAATGTATGTATGAAATGCTCATTTAAACCTTTATGTATTAAAATAATAATAATAATAATAATAATAATATAAAATACATTTGTTGTGTCTTCTATTATTGATTAATATGATTATTTTGTGGTAATAAGTTTTTGTGTAATTGTATATTTGTTCAAATCAATTATTTTTAATTTACACAAAACATGAAAAATAAATAAATGAATTTAAGAAATTCTTCACTTTTAATTCATATTTTTGTTGCTGCATTCCTATAATCAGTATTTTATAAAAAATATATAGAATTTTATCATTTTATATGAAATATATATTTAGTTGTAAAATACAGTAAAACACCCTAAATCTGTTGAAATTCGTCGATCTGATTGTGGTTGAGTTTGCAGCTGAAAATTACTAGGAGATCGCTGACTGGGACCGTAATTAGTTCCGCCAGAGCGCGTCTGAAGCTCATATGAGAGTTTATTTTACATTCTATGGCAGAAACACCTCTGAGCCTCGCTAGATCCTCCTGTATGAGCGCACGTCCGTTTATAACACACACAGGACATTAATTTGGACAACTATGTGGATATATGAAATAGTTTACACAAAAATACACAAAGAGAGACTTTCAGTTCCACTTCACGCATAGTTTGTGAACGAACAGACTGTTTTTGTGTTGAGTAAGTACTCAATCAGGGAAGAGGAGAATAATGCATTACTTAGATCATTTTAATACAGCATATTGATAATGAAATCCAAAAATTATAGGATAATAGTGAGAGTTAATTTTAATCCTGCAGCACACCTGCAAGCTCGCTGAGTCCCACTAGTGGGCTGCAGCCCACCAGTTAAGAATCCCTGGTCTAGCACATTTTTCCTTCACAACAACTGCTCCTGTGGTCTTCCATTTTCTTACTATATTCCTGACTGTTGAAATATAGCCTTTATACCTTTCTGATAGCTTTTTGCATTCTTCTACTAATTCATGTTAATGAAATATCCAAATATTTAGGCCATTAGGAAGTTCTTTTGAGGTTCCCATGTTGCTGCTTTCAGGTTCACAATAAGGAGAAGCACAACTAGCAATCAGCTGTCTAAGGTATCCTTTTTCATGACTGGTTGCACCTGTGTTAGAATTGTTAGGGTTCACTGAACCACTCAAATAAATTTTGTGTTGTAATCAATCAGCATTAAGTGAATACAAGTTTTGAAATCCACACAAAAGAGATTGAACACAGTTACAATTTATTTTCACTAATCGCATACAGCTACGCTACATAGTTCTGTCTAAAAAATAGCTCATTACCTTTCTCTACAAACTGAATGGCATTCTACTGTGATCTTCTCTTATAAAGATAGAGCTCACAACCATGCAGCGACAGAGGGTTGCCCAAATTTTTGCATAAGACTGTATGTATTCAGAACTGTGGGAAATAATGTCGGAAATAAAAAGGCAGAGCAATGCATTTGTGTCCCATTTCCAGAAAATAAACAAGACCAAATCCCATGTGCACAGATGCTAAAAGTCATCTGAGGGGAATAAACTGTTCCATAAGCTTTACAAGACCAAGCAGTGAATCTGAACAAACAGTGAACCTAGCCAGACAGTCATAACCCCATTCATGTATTTGAGGTCTGGTATAATGATCCTAATGAGAACAATACTCTGAACTGTCCCCTAAACCAGTGTGACAGTTTATACGTCATCGGCTATTGTCAGTGTTGGGAAATGAGACTATTACACAACATGCAATTGAGAACAGTCGTCACCTTTTTAAACATACTTGTCCAGTGTTTGACAGGATGCAACAGACTCACAAACTAGGTCAATTTTGCAGAATGTATTTTGTGCATGTTTACGAAATACTACACCACAGAAAAGCACAGACTTGCCAAAATAAGATTAAAGATGTGTAAACATTGTAATCAATGTGGATTCATCAGATCTTCTCCGATACAACAGAAAGCTAAAAACAAATGCAACGAACGTGCCAATAGAACGACATATAAAACCTCTTGCTCAATGATAATATCTTGCCTTGAGCATGTTGGAAAGGGTACAACAGGAAAACAAGAGCGTGTATCTTCATCAGTCTGCAATTGCCTGTGATCTCTGCTCTCATCTTTCACTTTTCCTTCTTTTTTTCACATTAACTCAAACCTCGTCTCTCCCATCAGAAACTGGTGTGCGTATGTGAATCACCGTGTGGTCACCACAGCAGCACTCTGTGCTACAGAGACTCAAACAGTGAAGTCATTGAACCCCTGTCCTGGAGGAGGTCCTGACTGTCAAGTCCTCATGTGAGTCACTCTCATAAACAGCCTTAGTACTTACATTTTTTAAAGATGTGATGATGATGATCATGATGATGATGATGATCAGGTATAAGCAGTCCTTACGGCCAGCGTACAAGCAGAAGCATACAACCCTCTCTTCTATTCACTGGAATTGTTGCCCAGGCTACAGTGGACACAACTGCCTGGAAAAAGGTAACAATACATCTGGATAATAGTTCACTGTAGATGTAATTTCAACACTTTTAAAGCAACCCAGGCTAATTCTTAAGACATACCCCATATACATTTCTGGAGAGAGCAAAATACGTCGCAGGAGCTACGTTTTTTTCCGCAGTTTTTGTTATTGCGAATCTGCCAGAGGCCGGTGTGTATGTTTTTTGAGATCTCAAATTTCTCTTGCAAGTGCCATTCGTGCCTGCTCCTCACACGTAAATCCACCAGATACCGCAGTTAACAAATTTACTGATGGACCGACTAATCGACTGATTGAAAAGCAATTTAAGAAAAAAGAAAAGGCCCTTGATTTTTACCACAATTTCAGATTTGACCACATTTTTACCCTGTTATTTACTTGTTTGTTTTGTTTTTTGGCTTCCGTTTTTATCTTACCGGCTTTCTGGAACAGTTTTTCACTGGACCCGAACCCTATCGTTGCAATCAACTTCACTTTAAGTCCGCCGACGAACATTTCGAGCTACCGGACAAACTGGTAACAGCGGGAAAGCCTTTAATAAACTACGGCAGTTTACGTTCACTTAACAGTAAGAATGATTACACAACACAAAAAGTAAACCGTGCTCAGACACCTCTTCCAACCGGGCCAGCCAAGTGAATCGTGCCTGAGCCCGATTCAGCGCACTCACACTTCTCAACAGATCGGGGAAAACGGGCCTGGGCATGGTTCGGATAGCATAGTGTGAGTAGGCCCTAAATGCATGTAAGCGAGAAAAGGAATGACATCATCCCACCCGTAGCGTTTGTTTGAAAGACGAAATGCAGCCATACATAGCTCTAACTACATAATTTGTGACTTCCAGAAATGTATATAGGGGGACGTTTTCAGAATGAGCCTTGTTTAAAACCTAGATAATAAATAAAGCTGATACTTATCATAAAGCAACATAACCTGGTATATTTAGTACCCATCAATGACATGTGAAGAACATAACAGAGGATTTTTATCTGAAACTTTGGTCCTTGGCAATTCATAAAATGCCAGTTGCTACTGGAACTTTACAAAGATAAAGAAAAAACATACATGAAAAACTAAATTAAAACGTGCCGTTAAGGTGTTAGAAGGGAAAATAATCGGAATGGGGAAAAAACTGAAAATTATTTACAACATTATTACCTTTAATCCACAGCCCCAGCAAACAATCTTTACAAACAAGCTTTGTTGCATTAATTACACTGTTTGTTTACAACCATTTACAGCCCTATGGGTTTTTGAAAATGACCATCCATGCAGTGTGAAACACAGCTCTAAGAGAAAACATCCAGCTGAGGTTTAAATCTGAAAGTGCACCTTGTTTAAAACTATTGATTCTTTAAAGAAACAGTCGACTCTGAATAAATGAATCGGTTTGGATTCAGATCTTTAGCTTGAACACGTCAACGTCGATATGATACATCATCAAATATGAAGTGCTGGTTCTGGTAAAACCTGAACGCACCTGAGTTAAAGTTCATTTTCACAACAATGCCACAGTAAAGCCAACCATGTGCTGTGTTTGCTCCTGTCATTTACTTGATGATTGATACAATAACCTACACTGCAATGCAGAACTAGTCAGACATCTGCTATTAAAGGAAGGGGCCGCATAGACAATATTTATGGGACTTTGTCAAACTTTGACAGAGACATTGTGAGTAGCTGTTACAGTTCATATGGACCAGTTTCTTCCTCCATCCAGATCATAACATGTACAGTAAGTGTAATTAAAATTGTTGCCTTGTTTTCTGTAGTTTGCAAAATATGCATTTAAGAGTGTTGTAATTTGTAATCGCTCCGTGCAACTTATAATCACATACCTGTTATAGACCACTGCTTGTAATGTATCTTTCAGGGAAAATCTCTATGGGGCTGTTCACATATCATGTCCAAAACCACGTTGAAAAGCAAAAGGTGCTTTTTCTTGTACCGATTTAAATGCGTTCCTGAACTCGAATTAATATAAATGTGTGTTGTTGTTATTACTTGGGGTTAGGTTTAAGAGTGGACTGATATGCTGGTGTTTAACTGCATTGCTTTATTGCATTCCTGCATTGGGCAGTGTGCATAGCCGTGGTGGGCGTTTCTCTCTGTCTCTTGCTGAACCCAGTCGACCAATCACAACTGACTGGGCCATCACACCAATCAGCACAGATTAGCCTCACGCAAAAAAAGGGGATTGGGAACAAATGAATCGCTGAACAAATCATATGGGAGTCGTTGGGATAATTAGGTAAAAATAATTGCGTATTATAAGACAATGAAAGTGTTTTCTGAACTTGCATGCATATCAGCCTGTTGTTGGAGACCCCCAAAACCAAAATATGACCTTTCATAATGCAAAATAGGGGCTCTTTAACATAGATTGCAACATTCAAGATATGCAAATGTGGCATTTTGATAAACAATACAAGACACTCATCTTCTCGCTCCACAATAAACAAACAGCCTTTGCTCGATCATGTTTGAGTTTGGGCTTGTGCATGTGTCAGTATACGACAGGAAGCTTGGCTCCAGACTCAAGACTCTCAAAACACCAGTAATTCTTGACTTTTGATAACCAAGGACCATAGTTTTAGCTTGAAAAAAAAAACGAAACATCCTGCATAACTTCATTCATGGTTGAACTATCCCTATAAAAGGAATAGCAGAGTGGCCCATCGAGTGTTGGCGACTCATGTGTTGCTTCCTTTTAATCTTTTTTTTTTTTTACAGACAAACCTTCAGAGGATGAGAAGCTAGCTTCAAAGTCTGAGGTTAATGACAATGACAACTCAGGCAAGTTTGTTGTTTTGGGCAAGGCTGGCTTTACCTTTAACCTTTCATACCTTGGCTCCTTTGTTTTTAAAACACCCTTTTCTGACAAACAGAGGAAATATTAAGCAGGCCTGTGGCTCAGTGAATGTCTATCAACAGGAAAGGGAGAGTCAGTTGGCACTCAGGATAGCTGGAGAAACAGTGACTTATGCCAGAAGGATAAAAGCAGTAATAATGTTTAACCATTTAAAACATATGATCACACCTGTGTGATCAGTCTTGGCAAGTCCCTGGAGCAGTTGACAACAACGGTGTATTTACAACATTCAGTGTGTTGTGTCATTAGTTTTTTAACTTAAATAGGCTGTCCTACAATGGCTAGCTCTGAGCTACAATAAGAAAAGCATGGTCCTTTTCATAAATCGCAATAAATCAGTGTTTTGTTTATGTTAGTTTATTAATATAGCACATTTTTTACAACACAACATTGCCCAAAGTGCTAAACACAACCAATACTAAATAAAACAAAACCTACATCACATACATAACAATTAAAACATAAAGCAAACCCCTTAACATTAAAAAGGCACAAGTGCTAAAGAACAAATATGGAGTTTCAAACCTTTTTAAAAACAGATACAGTAGAGTTGGAGCATGTCTGATGTGGGGTGGAAGCCTGTTCCAGAGTTTTGAGGCGATAACAGCAAAAGCCTGATCCCCACTTCACTTACACTGGGACCTTGGTACAGAAAGAACAAATTGATCAGAATACCTCAATGACCTACCAGGGTTACACACTTGTAGTAGGTCTGATAAGTAAGGTGGTGCCAGATCATTTAAGGATTTAAAAACAAACATTTATAGTTTAAAATCAATCCATGACCTAACAGGCAGCTAGTCCAAAGAGGAAAGAACTGGGGATATGTGCTCATACTTGCGAGTCCCTGTCAGATGTCTCGCAGCTGCATTTTGTACTAATTACAATCTATTCAGGGCATTTTGACTAATACCCACATATAGAGAATTGCAATAGTCAAGTCTTCCCAAAATAAAAGCATGGATCACCTTCTCAAGGTCATTAAAAGAGAGAAATTACTTCACTTTTGCCACAAGTCGTAGATGGTAAAAACTGGATTTAAGAACTGAATTTACTTGTTTGTTAAATTTCAGGTCACTATCGAAATGAAACCCTATGTTTCTAACAACAGGTTTTTGATAAGTTGATAGCTCACCAAAACCTACTAAATGCAGAAGGTTAGGATCACCAAACCAGACCAGCTCAAGTTTTTTCTTCATTGAAATTTAAAAAAAAATTGACAAAAGCCAGGTCTTAACCTCGACTAGACATCTCATAAGGGAGTCAAGCCCATTTTTATCACTACTTTTAAAAGGAACATAAGTCTGAGTGTCGTCAGCATAAAAATGAAAAGCCACCACATATTTACGAAAAATAGATCCTAGAGGTAAAATATAAAAAGAAAATAAAATAGGTCCAAGAATAGACCCTTGCAGAACTCCACATGTCAGGCGTGTGGAGGATGAAAAGGTCTGACCAACATTAACACAAAAGCTTCTATCTGACAAATAAGATCTAAACCATTTAAGAGCAGCGCCCTAAATTCCCACCAATTTCTCAAGGCGGGGAATAAGGATATCATGGTCTATAGTCAAAAGCTGCAGTAAGGTCAAGAAGCATAAGGATCAGACCCCCGAGTCCCTAAATAACAAAATGTCATTCATCACGCTTAGCAGTGCAGACTCCGTTCTATGATATGCCTTAAAACCTGATTGAAAAACGTCATGAATACTGTTAAGCTCCAGAAAGCTTTGCAATTGTGTTAAAAAAGTTTTCTCCAAAATCCAAAATCCTAGGTAAAACTGGTAGCTTAGAAATAGGTCTAAATTTTCTAAATTTCTAATTTGGCTTTTTCAAAAGAGGTTTCCAAACAAATAACATTTATTTTGAGAATCATACATTTAAATACACATAAGTAGTGGCAAAACATAATATGTATGGTTTGTAAAATACACACTGATGTTTATGAAGTTGGCAATAACAATTATTTTAAAACATAAATGATGTGTGTTATTCACATAAGAAACACAATGATTAGGTTACTAGAACTATTCAATTTAACTCATCTTTATTCGTATAGTGCTTTTACAATGTGGATTGTGTCAAAGCAGCTTTACATAGAAGATTATAGTGAATTGAGTTTTATAGTGAATTTTCAGAGTTTAAGTTCAATTAGGTCAGGTTACTAGAACTATTATTTTATCCTTCTCTTAGTTGAACAGTCACATACATGTGTTTTGGGAGAATTTGATGAATTAACGTTGTAAAATCCAGCAGCTCTAATTATTCTAGCAGCCTTAGCAGGATTATTTAAAACTTGCATGTGAAATTGTCCCTTTGTTTACATTTAGCTTACAGGTGATTGTCAAAATAAATAAAAATGCTATATTATGCATGCCAGGACAGTAGTTAGCATTGTAACTTTGTAAAGTCACGTGTTTATATTAAGATGATAAGGGTGCAACTTATTTATATACTTGGGTGTTTCAGGTGTAAAAAATACCATTGTGTAAATGAAAAGCATTAAGGTTTTGATTTAAGAGGGACAGCAAGATCTTTTCCCCTACATATCCAAAATATCTGTCAGACTATTATTGTGATGCTAGACTATTTTCCCAGTCTGTTAAAATAACCATGCACAGAAAGGTCTGTAACAGTCTTTGTCACTTAAAATGTATCCTGCAATCTTCTCATCCTTTAAAAATTATTATTTTTTTTTTTACTGAAAACAGTTTAAATATAGACCTTTGTACTTAAAGTAAAAAAGGCAGACTTTTTGTAAAGGTTTGTGCCAAATACCTCTAAGCCTGCTATTAAAACAAAAAATAATATTAGTAAAAATAATATTTGGTTTCATAACATTGTTACTTTGGGCCATTTAATATAACTTTCAACAGAGTATTTTGAGCTCTGCAATGCTCTACATTAAGTTCATGAATATGCTTAAGCCCTAAAATAACCCTTCTGAAATGGGGAATATGCGTGGGACTATTATTTAAAACTCAGACTTACAATACTGTGGTTAACCTTTGTAGGTGGTGGTACTTTTTCAGGAGGTAAGACGGAGACTGACCTAATGGAAGATGCAAACTGGGCTGACAAACCTCTGCAGGAAACTCCCATTCATGATTCTTCTCCAAATAAGAGACCTGATGGTAAGATACACACCTAAGCATAGCTGAAAAACATGTAAATTGACACATTACAGTAGGTATAATCCAAAATTTTAGATTAAACCGCATTAAAACACTAAAACAATGACGTCTTCCTCTGGAGGATATCCTCTCTTTCTTATATACAACCTCCAATGTGATGTAATCACCCAGAGATGTGGGCAGGCGGATGGAGGAGAAAAGGGCAAAAAGTCATCACTGAACCACAAGCTTAGCATGAGTCATGGAATAGGCGTTTCGAAAGGGGTTTATAGCTTCTCCTTGAGTCTAGCCTCATTCAAAGAAAAGTTATCCAGCCAAAGAGCTCATTCAGTTTTCAATGCAATTACAGCATGTGAAGGAACATCCATCAAAAACGCATTAGTTATTAGTATATTTAGGCATGGTGAGATGGGTTTGTGTAGGAGGCATGTAAGGAAAGGGTTATTCTTGATTAAGTTACCGAAAAAAGCTCATGCAGGGTCTACCAGGCACAATTATTTTCTCTAGGGGCTCCATTCCGGCATGAGCACAGCTATTTCTGTAACTGTGTGAGAAGTGCTGATCTAGACACAATCTCCCCCACACAACATCAGACACACACACATTATATTCCTTCAGCATTTGAATGGCTTGTTATTGATATTCCAGATGACAGAGAAGGGATCTCCACCTCTAAGCCCCTGCCAATCTTTGATTCATCCATTCTGCTGACAATGCATCAGTTAATGTCAACAATGATGAGTCAGATTCAACCAGTGCTGGAAAGCTTCAATCAAACACTAGAGCATCTGTCCAGTGAGGTCAACACTCTGTCTCGGGACTTGCAGCAGTTGCGGATGGAAAAGGAAGACAACAGGTTCATCAGCAAGGGTGAAGGTCATAGTGGACCTTTTGAAGACAGACTAGAATACAACCATCTCCAAATCAGCCAAATAAAAACTCAACTTAAGGCACAGAAAGATCAGATAGAGAGGACCTTTCAGACTCAACAAGAACTGCTGAAACACAACCTAACGAAAATGAAGGAAGAGTTGGATGAGCAGATCAGTCAAAGTCAGGAATCACAGGTCAGTAAATCACTTAAATTCTTTAAATGACTACTCAAAGTCCTAACACAGACATTTTTCGACTCTTTATTTTCCTGTAGAGATCAATTGCAACCTTGATCTAACTCCTAACTTTTTTCTAGTAATCCTGTTTAGTTAGGGTTCGAGCTAACTCTGCATGAATGACGATCTCAATGGCCTGGGTTGAGAACCCTTGTTCTAAACACATGAAAAGGTGTGCATAACTCATGATTTATGTTACACCAACAGATCAATCTTCAATCTCTTACTGATTTGGTTGTGGAAGTGAGATCTGGCCAAAAAAAGCTGGAAGGGGCACTGCAGAGAGAGCGTGATAAATTTGTCAATCTGATGGAAGGCCAGCCAACACAGGCATCAGGAGCGTGGGAGGCCATCACTCGAATAGATGAGAAGGCACAAAGTAACTCTGTTCAGCTCAGCAGCTTGTCAGAGGCTTTGAAAGACTCTTCTAGAGTCGTCCAGGATCTGAAAAGAGACCAAGTGAAACTAGGAAATAGTTTAGAGGAGGTCAAACAACGCACTCAAGTCCATTTTGCGGAGACAGGTTTGGAATTAGAAGCTACCCACATCAAGGTGGTCAATAGCCTAGGTGAGCTTACAGCTAACGTAAGTGCACATGAGGGTCAGTTAAGAGAAATTGAGCTTGATCTGGTGAACATCTACAATCTACTACAAAGAAATGATTCAGTCACTGCTGAGCAGACCTGTAGCTGTAAAGTAATAACCAGTTCCCTTGTTAGGTTGGAGAAGGAGGTGGATAATGTTACCCAACTAGCGAGACAGAATAGTCTTGCACTTGAGGAGGCTGATTTAGAAAGGAATGAGGCTACTGAAATGGAAGATCTTCAGCACGGCCTGCTGAATATGAAGGAATCATTGGCCTTTGAGCAGGGAAGAAGCAGGAGCCTTCAAGACAGCATTTTACAGCTACAGGATTCATTTCTGGACAGCAAGCTTGAGATTCAAGGCCTGAGAGAGCAAGACAGGGAACAGTCCGCTGAAATTCAAGGCCTATCTGCCGCCTTCTCTTCCCTCCTGAATGATGCTGTACGCCACTCTGAAGTCCTGGAAGTCCTACTTGGAGAAGAAGTCTTGGAATTCACACACTGGTCGCAAAGCCGACAGAAAGAGCTCAGTCTTCCAGATCTTTTACAGACAATTCAAATGATGCAGCAAAAGATTGAAACACATGATCGGAGCCTGACTTCACTTCGGAGAAAGCATCCTGATGGAGATGAGATGAATAGTGATGATCCAGTTCCATATTCAGAAAGGCCTGGGATGAAACAACAGATGAAAGACACAGAAGGTTACCAAACCTCTTCAGCAGACCCTTCGAATGCAGAGGATGACGTGGATTACTCTGTTAGTGACTTCTGGAGTTTGGGAAAAGAGGTGGAACAATTAGCAAATAGAATATCCATGTTGGAAGAGCGCTGTGGAAACAGCACTGAGCCACCTGGTGGATCTGTTTTGGAATTGCAGGAAGAAATAGCATCCTTACGCCAAAGCCTAGAGGATCATTTGAAACTTTTTGGAAAACTGTTCAGTAAAACAGAAGAACTAGCCAGCTCAACTAGAAGCCTGAACCTAGATGAGGTTTGGAGGATGGTAAGAAGAAAAGAAGGAAAGAGAAGAAGGGGGGACCAAAAGCAAGCAGACCAGATGAGAAATGAAGAAAGGAATTCCAGTGGACGAGGCAAAAGATACAGCCAAACAGGTAAGAGATCCGTTTAATACAGTTAGTTAATTTGACCTTAGTTTTTAACATCATTTAGTACCAAAAGACCCACATTGTGAACATCAAGGATGTCCTGCTTCAACACTTACCGGTATGTTTCAAACAAGCCTGAAGGACACAATTAGCTTGATCATAAGTGTTTAATTATGGTTAAAGTTAAACTGCTGAGCTGTGGGCCTCAAAGAACGAAAGAGTTTAATATCCCTGGTGTTAATAAAACAACACTGCCCCTCAGTGGAAAACACTAGTACTACATCATGACAAAGCAGATTTTACTTTAACAGAAAATGTTCACATAATAACAAATCTTATCTTTTTAGAACAAGCATGGTTCCCACAATCCCCAGTGGTGTTCGTCACAAACCTGGATGACATAAAGAAGCCAAATGCGGAACTCACATCTAAAAACATTCTTCTGAACTATGGTGGTATGTTTAAACCTACATCAGGAGTGTTCCAGGCCCCTGAGACAGGACTTTATCTCTTTTTAGTGACCTTAGACTTTGAGAGAGGCCTTTCATTGGCTGTACTGAACCGCAGTGGCGTTCCAATAGCCACCTTCAAACAGGAACATGGAGAAAAAATGGGGCCGGTGAGCCGAGCATCTCTGCTGGAGCTGCGGCGGGGGGAGACGGTTACTTTAGAATTGACGCACGGATCATTACGAAAAGCACAGCCTGGGGACAACACACTGTCTGGACTACTGCTCTTCATTACAGAGCACAAGGACATGTTGTGATGAGAACAGGGTGAGAGACTGAGCACATCGTGCGTAACTGCCAGACATGCTGTAATTTGTATGCATGTATCCTCTTCTTAAAGGTGCCAGCGATAATTGAAATGTTTTGTAAATAGTTATGGAGTGATCCTGAGGAACATTCATAAACAACTAGGTTTTTAAAATGTGGAGGATCTATTAAGGTAAGGATCACAGTGTAAAAACAAGTTGTGATGAATAAACAAAAGGTACCAATACTAATAGAGCACATTTGTACACACAAAAGTGGATTTCAACTAGGCATGAGATGAAAACTGTTTTCAAGGTAGAGCGTGGTATATCTACAGTATCTTTTAGTTACAACGGTAACAATCTTAAAATGACCCATGCCTAATTTCAAATGACCACATCCAATGAATTATTTAGTCAAGAAAAAAACATAATTGTGTACTAAAATAAGGTAATTTTACTTAAAAATTTATACATTGGACTAATTCTGTGTACAGAACAGATTTTCCTGGTAAACATAAGGCACCTCTCTTAAAACCAGATGTTGTGCACAATACAAAAAAAAAAATCATATTATTCAGGCCATTTTACAGATGTTCTTACATATTAAACAACTCTGACAAAAACATTGTGTAGTCTTTTACCTAGACAAATGATCTTAATTCAATTTCAAGAGGGATTTTACAGTATTCCTGGTAGGATTGCAATGGACAGAATGAGCATGAAACAGGCATATAACTGCAGCCTGAACAATGAGAAAAGATGCACAAGCAAAGAGATGTATCTCTTTTTCAGGAAGTAAAACAAACAAACTGTGGCTTAAAGGGGTGGTCCACTATGATATCATATTAAATGTAGCTGTGTGAACATAAACAACATCTCTGGATGTAATACGCTCAAAGTTCAATGCAAAGGGAGACATTGGCCTTTACAGAGTTAGCTTAGCAAAGTTTGGGGACTACAAAACAATAAAAAATAAGTACATTCGGGCTAGTGAGACCACAAAAGCTTTAGGTTACATGCATTCACCATGTGCATATACCTGTGCAGCGAAGGGGCATGGCCAGAGGCGTTGTAATGTTATAGCAGAGAAAGCTAAAATGCAGTCTAAATACTGCTATTTTCACAGAGCTTCTTCTGTTTCTGTATTTGGGCTTCCAAAGGACATGACACAAAGAGTGCTCTCCAGAGAACTATAAAAAAATATACATAACTAGCACTTGACAAAGGACAGGTTCCAAAATATCTCCCAGTTCAGTGCTGGATTCGGTTAAAAACTCCTCAAAGAAGGAGCAGCTCCAACCGTCAAAGACAAAGCTGTGGATTGTGAGCCACAACCTGTAAGTGTTTTTATTTGTTAAAATTTATCAATTACATACATAGTTTCTAGCATTAACGGTATGTTGTATTAAGGACATAAACAAGGATGTAAACAATGGGTTTATGCTAACAATTTAGCTACAAATTCATATTTATCCATCAAATTCCTGTAAACGCAAACAATCTCCACCAGTGCTGCAGTGTCTCTCTATGTGGCCACTTTCCGTTTGTCCTACATCTCAAATAACAAACACGCAAAAGATATGTAAACGTTTCATATTACTTACACAGGCTTATTCTGGGATATATGTGAAAGACACTTGTAAGATTTTATTTTAGAGAGCAGGCATAATGTTCAGCTGTGTCCTCTTTATTTTCTGTCTGATTCAGGCTCAAACTGATATGGCTAACAGCTACTCTGACTGACAGTGTTTACACAGCGCAAAACCACATGCTTGTAGAGGGGTGTTGCTTTTCCTAGTGACAAGAAGCCTATCCAGGAATCACAGAACATTATGTTATCTGACCAATCAGAGCCTCTTGATGGCCTTTCGAAGGAACTAGGAAATATGACAGTCATTTTTATGTTAGCTGAGTAGCTGTATATAATCAAAATAAGATATATGAAAAAAAAACATGATTTTCTACAAATGAAGCATAAGCACATATTGTTTTGCATCTTATAAACACAACCAAGTCTTAAAAATAAACTCTGGACCACCCCTTTAAATGCTCTTCAATGATTCATCCACTTGTTTTTTGATTATTGCTAAGCTCTTAAGAGGAAAAAAGGCCACAATGTTCTAATTTTTTTAGCAAATTCCATATAAAAGGAAGTTTTACATACTGGGTCAACGCCAAATACGATAATTTACACTTTATTAGAAAGTCGTTAAATGTAGGGTTTTATTTTAAATGTACTATTATTTGTAAGGTCCAGCTGCTCTCGAGTTGCAAGAACAGTGTTATTAGTCCTGCAAGTAAAAGTATCTTACCACAATAATTCATACTATATGACATGACATGAATAAATAGCACATGCATTATTCTATCACATTAGACATTTATGAGTCATATAATTCCCAAGCGTCACAACATTAGATTCAAGGCAAAACTGTTTAAATGAGGCAATGCAAACAGCAATCCAATCTGAAACGGGCAAATCAGATGTGATATACTGGGACTGACTTGAAGGCGATTGGATAAAATAACACAATGGTTACGAGGCATTTGGGAGCAGTGGGCATCCATTTGCACCGACACATCTGCAATAAGCCGGGTCAGATCTGCCACTCCAAAAGATTGAAAGTCACCATATCTTCTAGATTAACAGATCTTTTATAGCTGCAGTGTTGGCAATATTTGACTGGTGGTACTTCAACACTTGGGGCCAGAGCTGGAGTTATGATCACATCAGTCATGAACTTTCTGTATATAATCGGTGAATGCATTTCTAGTCTTCAAAAAATGGGAAGGGTTCCACTAGAAAACCTCTTCGTTAGGACAGATCTAATGGATTGTTGCTCAGAATGTAATCAACTGAAGGAATAAGTCTTCAAAAAGGCTATTAAATTTAAATATCAATATGTAGCTAAAGGGAAGCTTTTGTTTGTTCGTTTGTTTTATACATATATATGATAATATGGGTCGTTTGATTTCAATTGAGCTGCAATTCGGTGGCCACTACAACACATCGCTCAAATGCAGTGTCCATTTTGAGTTGTTAACCACAACACAGCACATCCCAAGAATATGGATGGGGTCCAGTCCAAAAATCACCCCAAATATGTCCACTGTTCAAGTCATTTGCTTAAACCTTGGCTCCCGAATGGCTCCATTACTGCGCTCCCATGACAAATCATGCTAGTCCTCCATACCAAAGTATCGTATTTCATGGCTTTCACAGAAAGCACCATATGCTTTTCAGTTCTCTCCTAAAACATAAGAGTTCCTGAAAATAGAAAACATAGTGGCGATGGGGCTGATGTTAGTACCGATGCCTGTAGATAAGTTGTCCTTTTCGTCCTTGGTTCCCCATAGATGCGTTATGGCACATACTGTCCAGCAGAGAGTGCTACATGACACTAAGAGCATAACTGCAACATGGGTGAGGAAATATGGCCAGAAGGGGAGGTAAAAGTTCTGCTCAGCAGTGCCCCCATAGGTCTGGTTAGGAACTGAAGCAGTAATTCACAAAGTGAGCACATGTATCTCCTTGATTTCTTTCAGACTGGCAGCACAGCGAGTACTGCTCATATTTTGATGTCTTGTGATTCAACCATTTTGGCGAGTGATTTCTTGACACGAAGAGCTGTGAGGCGTGAGGCTGGATTGTGGGCCCAGCATTCAGACATAAGTTTTAGCATGACTCGTAAGCACTGCATTGAGATGGAGACAAGAGAGCAGTGGTTTTAGCCATGTATTTACAAACAATTGTCAACATCATGCAAATGGATTATTTATAAGCAGATAAACACAACAATAATATGCTTTTTCTAGGTAAATGATAAGATATTGGTGAGATATATTTTGGAAAAGCTCTTCAAAGTCAGCATCAACAAATTTATGGTTTGCAGTGCTATATGTTGTAAATATATCTAGGTGAATTTACTGTTTCAAGTATTTTTATTCTTGATTAAAATTTTATTATTTATTTATTTATTTTTTTACTTTTTTTTGTCTTATTTAAAGCATCCTAAAAGCTGTGTCAGAGTTTCCACAAAAACAAACCTGTTGCAAACATTTACAATAATAATAGTTAATTATCAGTATTACCAATCAGACCCAATTATGTCTTGTCAATCCAAAGAGCTGAATTGATACATTAATATCAAGAAATACTTTTTTATAAATTAAGAAATCAATTTAATGTTAGAAATTTAGTTAACGAGTTAATGTTGACTAATATTTTTTTGACTGACACCAAGTGTTCATTTGAACCAAAGTAATTGAAAAATATAACTCAGATATTTAATAACTTCAGAGATGTGCAAACTCGGTCCTGGAGGGCCAGTATCCTGCTGAGTTTTACTTCACCTTGCTTTAACACACCCGCCAGGAAATTTCAAGTATATCTAGTAAAAGCTTGATTAGCTGGTTCAAGTGTGTTTGATTAGAGGTAGAGCTAAACTCTCCAGAACACCAGCCTTCCAGGACCAAGTTTGGACATCCCTGGTCTAGCAGAATCAGTTGAGAAATCGAGTATCTGTGAATTTGTATTAATAATTAATATCCCTTAAGAACCACATCAGCAACGCAATATCTGAAAATTCATGTGACACAATGAAGACTGTAATTAAGTAAGTGACTGCTGAACATTGAGATTTGCCTTCAAAAGCAATGCATGACATTTTAAAATATAATCAATACGTATATTTTGCACACTTACTATTTTTTCATTGAGTAAATTGCATATGATAATAGATGAAATTGCATCTGAACTGAAGGTGCTAGATCTTACCTCGTCACTGTTCCAGCGATTAGACACCACTGGCCGCATGCTTTTAACACATACCACTTCCCTCATGTCCTCATAGGATGGTTCTGAGGGTACCATGTCCCAGTATGGCAACTGATACTCCTCAACAATACCTACACAGAAAGAAAAGGATATTTAAATAAATGACAGACATAATCATGCTTTGAAAGGTGCCAACGTTGTCACAACCTAAAATACACTATAACATAAAACATACCTCCTGTGACGCATCGACGGGCCATTTCCCAAACAATGAGACCATAGCTGTAAATATCAGCCATTATGTATGCTTGGAATTGGTTCTTATTTAGGGTTTCATCCAGGACCTCTGGTGCCATGTATCGCCGCGTGCCCATCCTTGTACTTAAAGGGACATCCACCTCATTGGTATCACTATAAAAACAAAGCATGGTGTCAGTACATTACACATGGAACTGCATTCTAGCTATAACTGATGTGTGTATTACACTGAGTGTTCCGTTTGTATTTACAGTCATTTTCACCTGTTGTATTTGACAGCCAGGCCCAGATCAGCGATGCAACATGTGCCGTTCTTTTTAATGAGGATGTTTTTGCTCTTCAAGTCTCTGTGAGCGATGGCAGGTTTGCCCTGTGTGCCATAGATCTCTGTGTGGAGGTGGCACAGACCGCAGGCGGCAGAGTATGCTAGTCTCAGCAGAGCCTGTGTGTCCAGGGTAGTGTATTTCAGATAGTCACAGAGGGATCCATTCTCATGGTAGTCTGTGATGAGGAAAAGCTGAGTGAACGTTCCTGTGCCTTTAATATCTGCAGCTATGAAGCCTAGAGAAAGATAAAAAGGCAAAACAAAATCAGGACAGACAGAAAAAAACATGAAATAATGTAAAGAGGATACAGAGGGGTGGGATTCAATTTAAATTCAATACGTTATGTATTGTGTATACAGATTTTGTAAATGATTAATGAATATTTTGAGGGTTTGTGAAAAAAGTATCCTATGAAATTATTAAAAACATGTAATTGTGCTTAGTATCTTTGACTTCTGTGTTGTTAATGAACCTACCGAGTATATTCTCATGCCTCATGAGCACGGTTTGGTAAATCTCAGTCTCTCTGAACCAGCTGGCCTCTTCACGAGTAAAGAACACTTTCACCGCCACATTTTCTCCTCTCCAGCGGCCAAGCCACACTTCTCCATAACGACCCTTTCCGATTTGACGTACCATCTGAATATGTTTAGCGATGGTGCGCTGAACCTGTGAAACAAAAGAAGTGGACAAAGACATTTTAACTCAAAACATTTTATCGATATTGCCTGATAAAAACAAATAATTTGTACCTCAAAGATTTAACTAAACTAAACAAAAACAAATTATTCTTTGAAAAGAAAAAAAAAAACATTCTTCATGGTTTCAAAAAAGAAAGAAACAGCAAACAAATACATAAAATAAAAAATCATCAAACAAACAAACAAAAAATTTGAGGGATTACAACATCAAAATGGCCAACTGTATTTACTGTATATTGAAGAATGTCTAAACTTTTCATAAATTTCCTGACTATTAATTTAATTATCATAATAACAAATCACAACATAATAAATTTTCTTTATTTTGCACTTTTCTTAAACTCAAAGCACAAGATATACAATAACAAATAAAAAATGCAGAGAATTACAAGCTTGCATAAAATCCCAGTGAGATGTCATTCTGCAATAATAAAACAAGGATAATAAATCAGACCCCTCATTTTTCAGGATTTTGTGATCGCTGAATCAAATGCAAAAATCAACAAAAAGTCACAATTTTTTTGCGATCCAACTAAATTCTTAATTAAATGCAAAATAATTAAAAAAATTTAAATAATCTCATAAAACATACAATTCCAAACATTCATTAATTCAATCTTTTTCTTGTCGGCTTAGTCCCTTTATTAATCCGGGGTCGCCACAGCGGAATGAACCGCCAACTTATCCAGCAAGTTTTTACGCAGCGGATGCCCTTCCAGCCGCAACCCATCTCTGGGAACAATTCCAAACAATATAACCAATTATATTTGTTTCAGTTTGCAATTAATTGTTTTACATGACTTATAGATGTTGCATATGCAGAGCATTTGATGTGTTTGAATGTCTTTTGAAAAATGACGTCTCACCTGTAGGGATGCAACGATTATAGATTTTGGTTGTACGATTATAGTCTGAGAAATAATCACGGTTTCACGGTTATCACACGATTATTATGCATTCATTAAATTCAAATCCCACTAGTTTAGAAAATAAAATGAAAACTCATTTTATTTTACAGTGTAATTTATTGCCTATCAGTAACTAATTCATACAGCACAAAATAATATAAAAAACAAACAAAACAAAAGCTTCCCTGCCATTGACGAATTTTTACGGCAATCGTGCTTTAGGTGTAATGCATGATGTCAGATGCTCCAGAGAGTGATATTCTGAGAGAAAATAAGATTGTGAAAAAAAATTTGAGTTATGCAGCCTTCCTTTGGCTTAATCCCTAGTGTTTCAGATCTGTTTTAGATTTCGTATTGACAAGAAAACAAAATAAAAAAAGCTTTATTTTAATGATTTGTGTAATTATGTCAGATTGCACACCTAACAAAGTAGGTTCCCTTATACAATAAATAATATATATATATTATATATTTAATCGCAAAACTGTCCACACATTTCTGTGAATTATCCTTAAAAACAATTCACAAAAAAAAAGTGAAAAGCAAAATGTTACAAATTGCATAAAAAAGACAATGATAATAGCAAATAAAATGCTTAAATAAAAAGATGCGTCTTAAGAAGCTTGTTTTTTCCCCCCACAATATTTTTAAAGAACTGTTAAACCCTGTTCTTCTCAACAGTAACAAAAAAGACATTCAGAAATAGAGCCTCACCAGCAGGGGGAGCCCTGACCCAGAGCCAGTGCTGGACTGACTAATAAGATCTTTGAGAGACTCTCCTGCAGGGATAAAGGCCTCAATCGGCCCCAGATCCCTCTGATAATGTCTCCGTCCCGTCTGCAGCTTAAACCTGATCAAACGACCACACACAGCATATCATTACGTTCTATACAATGTTACATCACAGAAGCTGCTCTACAAAGGAATAAGTAACTTATTACTAAGAGTCACAGTTTATATATATCCAAGCATTAAAGTCATACATAAAGCTACTTAATGTACTTGTCTATCTTTAACAGGTGCGCCTGTGCTAGTGTTATCAGTGTAGTGGTCAATAATTAACAGACTGAGGTGCATCTTTCATTCATTTTAGCTAAACAAATATGGCATTATGAAATAAAAGTCTCACCTGTAGTAGCACACTATAGTAATGGCAACCAAAGTGAAGCAACACACTGTCACAGAGATCAGAAAAGCCAGCAAGTGGGCGTTCCAAAATGGAGGCTCTGGATTAAAAAGAAAATCACAGCAGCATATTAGAATGATTTAAATCAGTATATTAGAATGATTTCTGAAAGACCATGTGCCATTTAAGACTGGAGCAACGATGGCAAAAATGTTGCTGTCATCACAGAAATATATTAGATTTAAAACGTACATATTTGACAGTTCTCACTCACTCACTCACTCACTCACTCACTCACTATCCTTTGGCGGAATAAACTGCCAATTACTCCTGGCATATCTGACAGATGCCAGCTGCAACTCAGCACTTGGAAACACCCAAACACTCTTTCATTCACACACACACGATCATACAATAGAGCCAATTTCATTCATTCATTCATTCATTCAATTTTCTTCGGCTTTTCAATTTTCTTCTTCAGGGGTCACCACAGCGGAATGAACCGCCAAATTATCCACCATATGTTTTACCCAGCGGATGCCCTTCCAGCTGCAACCCAGTAATGGGAAACATTTATACACTCAATCAAACACAATCATACAATACAGCCGATTACGTTTTTTTTTTTCAATTAACCTACTGTATACCACATATCTTTGGACTGTGGGGGAAACCAGAGCACCTGGAGGAAACCGACATGAACACGGAGAACATGGAAACTTCAGTGATCTTCCTGTAAGATGATAGTGCTAACCACTGAGCAACATTTTTTTTCCTTTAGAAGCATTTATTTGTGTTTGCAAAGAGTTAGCGAACACATTTTACCATGAGCTATTAGATATGCCCACGTCATATACATAGTCTCTCTCTATCTCTGTCTGTCTACCTGTGAATAATGACCAGTTCAAATCGAGTTATGTGTCTTACATTGTACTGCATGGAGCAATACTATTTTTAACTTATCTATATCCTGGCAAATGACAATGGAATAAGTGGGATAATCAACAGCCTGCTGTGCGTTCGAGGATTTTAAAGTACTTCACATTGAGTGGTTGGTGGCAACCACTTTGTGCAGTTAAACCCTGTTGATTATCAATTACTTCACCTTCAGCAATGTAAGTGTAGTGCATTGGGCATTTTTAATCTATTTAAAAATCTAATTTTTGTCGTATGATATATTGCAGCAAAATATATTGCGATAAACAATATTATTGTCATTTTAAGACCATTTTATGTCGCTCATTACATATTGCCAGAATGACAATATAATAGCATCATAATCCAAGTACACTCTTCCAAAGAACACAAGATCTTATTCCTAAGTACATTTCATTTTATTATAGGCATTTTAACAATTTAATAATCAGACATTGGAATCAAAATGTGAAAACATACATCAAATCACAAATGAATAATAATAAATGTTAAAAAAGTGTGATATAATAGTAACTGAGGCTGCCATATCTGCTACCAGATCTATTTTCAGTTGTCAGACACCCACATTAAAATATACAATAACAATTTAGAGTAAATACTATAGTGCTTAACCATACTGGATAGAGATAGAGAGGTGGTGCAATTAGCTAAAATGTTGCTAGATTTGGTTTTATGTATGGGTGATATACAGTATATTGCATCACCAAAAATGACTGAGGGCATGTCCATGTATTGTGCGATAAGTAGGTATATTGATTATTGTGACAGGCCTACAATGTAGATGTTTTAATCCAATTATATTTATATAATGGTTAATGTGCTATAATTTGGTAATAGTTTTTCA
The DNA here is from genome assembly GCF_052040795.2 of Danio rerio. Lineage (NCBI taxonomy): Eukaryota > Metazoa > Chordata > Actinopteri > Cypriniformes > Danionidae > Danio > Danio rerio. Next base: position 28,258,482 of record NC_141032.1, read on the forward strand.
TGGTCACACCGAGTAATTTCCACACTGTAGAGTGACGTTTTCATATATTTATTATATTAAGGTTCTCGAGCAGCGTTACACTTACTTCCTGGAATAGGAGGTGGAAGTGTGGGCTGTAGGTCTCTATTACAGAAATCTGTGGAGCAGCACTCAATGGTCCGTCTGGTCTGAGCATTAGGAGAGTCCTAGACGACAATAACCACATTCAGTCAATCTTAATGCCTTAGCACTTAACATCTATTCCTCACTGTCTCGTTCATGAATTACCTTGCACTGGAAGTGGGATCCCTCGTACTTCATGCAGCCTGAGGTCAGCATCGCCTCGCCGTGCTCATCCTCCTCTATGATAGCAAAACAATGGCCGTTTGTCCTGGGCAAACACACAAAGGTAGTTTAATTCAGATTGTTCACATTTAATTGAGAAGAAGTGAGATGAGGATAGTGTACTCACTCGCAGGTGTTGTTTGTGGCATCTTCTGGGCAGTGGCCTGAACAGTAGCAGCTAAGGAAGCGGGCAGCATCCTCTGGGGCCACGGTGGACCCGTCTCCTGCCTGAGCTCGCCTTGGATCTGATCCAGGCTTGACTCCAGTGCCATGAAGCATGTAGTCTGGGTTCTGTCCCCCTAAGGTTAAAATAGAGGAAATCAGATTTTTTTTTAGATATCCCAGAATGTAACTGTGCATAGTATTTTCATCATTACTCGTCTATATTTATGCAATCGTGATGAATCAAATCTTGCTAGAGAAATCATTGTGTCAAAGCATTTCAAACCAATAAAACCAAAATGTACGATTAGTATTGCTGTTCATTTCACTCAGTGATCTTGATATCATAAAGTTAAAGGTTTCGTTCATCCAAAAATGAATGTTCTGTTATTTACTCAACCCCATGTCATTCCAAACCCCTGAGACAAATTACAATATTTTAGATGAAATCAGAGATCTCTCTCATCCTCCATACGGCCCTGAGATATTTAAAGTTCAGACAAAGAACCAAAAACATTGTCAAAACATTCTATGTAACTTCAGTGTTTCAACTGTAATCTTACAAAGCGTCAAAAAAACTTTGTTCAGCAAAACAAACTGTAAATATGACAGTTTGCCTGCGTCTTCTCTGCTGCAACATGTGTCTTTACTACATAGAGTCAGCAGTGCAGCACGCAAGCGCCGAACTGCTGATAGTAAATTTGCAATTTAATCTGACCCAGAAGACATGGGCAAGTACATTTTTACAGTTTTTATGGCACACAAAAATGTTCTTGGAAATTTTTATTTTTTCAGTTGAACCCCTGAAGTCACAAGAGAAGTTTTGAAGTCACATACAAACTTTTGACAATGGTTTTGGTTCCTTTTCTGGACTATTAACATCTCAAGACTGTCGACGTCTATGGAGGACAAAGAAGCTCTCAGATTTCATCTAAAATTTCTTAATTTGTGTTTTGAAGACAAACTGAGGTCTTAGGGATTAGAAAGACACCAGAGTGAGCAGTTAATAATAGAATTATAATCATTTGGGTGAACTGTACATTAACAATTCTACTTTGATAACAGTAATACAAAGGAAAATGCTATGCATTTGTGGTATTAATTTGATTCCTTCTAAGTCAAGTAAATGCTTCTCTTTGTGAATGGCTGAATCATTTGTTCAATTCAATCAGAATTCTTTTAGAAATTAAACACTGTGTGTCAACAACAAACTCCTGTAGTAGTTTCATATTTTAGTTGGCAAAACTGACAATCTAAAACGTTTTATGATATTATCTTTTTATTTACAAACTGTCACACACATGCCTTTTTCAGGACAAAAACTGTCCTTGTGTCATACTGCACTTATGGCTCATGTGATACTGCATAACTACTAAAATATGAGACAAAAACCAAAACACAGGGAACTTTTGCCCTAGTATCTCGGATTTTAGGGCCATATTCTGAATTCTGTAGTCTCCAACATGCAGCAAAATATGATATACAACCCTTCTGGAAAATTATTCTTTAAAAGTGCTGTGTAGCGTAGATTTGATTTTCCTTCAACATTATTAACATAACGTTTTAATAACTTTAGTTATAAATTTAATAACTCATTTGTTTTGTTTTTGCCATGCTGACAGTACATATTTTTTACAAGAAACTAGTCTTAAGCTTAAAGTGCAATTTAAAGGTTAAACTAGGTTATTTATTAGGTTAAATAGGCAAGCTAGGTTAGTTTTTATTGTAGCCAATCAAAAGAAAACTAAGTGATATTTATAATACTGACCTTAAAATTGCTTTAAGAAATTAAAATTTTTTTCCAACTTATCTTCATTTTACAAACTCTGTGAAAACATCCTTGCTTTGTTAAACATCACTTAGGAAATGTTTAAAATTTAATAATAATAACTTTTCACAGGAGGGCTAATACAATTTTGTCTTCAACTGTATATACAATCACAAAACAAATTCAAATCACAGCCACATGGACACAAGCCCTGTCTTATTCACTTTAATCTGTGCTCACTTATACTGCAGGGGATCTTGGATAAATAGGTGGGAGTACGGAAAACAGATCACTACAGCCTGTGAGTAAAAACAAGAGGGAGATAAGCTTTGAAATCTGGGACAGAGAGACAGAGACATGTAGATTTGTCAGTGAAGTAACCTGATCCAACTGAGTGCGTGAGCATTTTGTCACAGACAGACAGGTTGCATATCACCCCGGGTACAAAGACTCGTGTGTTTAGTAATGCTGTGGGTGCTTCCTCTTAGAGCCGTGCTGCTCGTCCTGCAGGTCCGGACAGGTCTAAACCCAGTCAAAATAAGGCCACACTAAAACAGGCATGCTGCTGTTTAGTAAAGCACTACATTCCACACCTAGGATCTCATTACAAGAGGCGCGATTCAAACCTGTCCAACGTCTCAGACTGCTTCAAGCCTGCCCTACATCTCTATCACTCAAAAAGAACATAAATATCAGATGGCGACGAGAGTCTCAAGTGTCCCTCAGAATCACAGCGCCTCATTTCCCATAGTTGATGTGCAAAACCAAACAAATATAAACAGCAAACCCCATCCCGTAGGAATATCTTACCTGCTATCAGCAGTTACACGACAGTGACACCTCCAGCTGTATAAGCTGGGGTGGAGAGCACTATATATTGATATAGAGATTGATAACACACCAGTGTGGAGCCACAAAGCTTTAAACCCTCATAAATGATATCAGCTGAGGGGAAAAAATATCAGAGGAAGAGAGCAAACAAACCGCTTGTTAAACATCTACAGGAGAATCACTCAATTCACTCAGTTCATAATCCATTCAGTTATAATCACTGAGGCTGTCAAATTAATCATATCCACAACAATTATCTTCATGAAATAAAGGTATCAGATAAAAAAAAAAACAACTACTATAAATTACATGCAGAATTTTGCATAATCTTATTGCACTTTTTACACTTTTTGAATTAGGAAATAGCTATGCGTTAATGGACTTTAAAAGCACAACGAGGAGACAAAGGTTATTTAAAATCCTTTAATACATCGGTCAGTCATGACATTTCGAGCATTTTTTACCAGATAAATGATGAAACTAATAACACAGGCTTCATCAGGTACTTTGAATCATCATCACACCTTGACATCCATATTAAAAAGCTTGTCACGCTGCTGTTTTTGACAGTTTGGTGCCATCTTGTGACTCAATAATATGTAGGTTAGTGTATGCTCCATTCAGCCATATTCAATTTAATCATCTTTGCACTTATTAAAGGATTAATAAACTATTATGGCTCAGAAAATTTTTTTTGTGTTCATTGTTAAACCCAATAAAGTACATCCAGTTGTTTGTTTTGCAGATTTAAGCCTTTCAGACCTATACAACAGATAAACCCGTCAGGCTTTATTTCATGGTAACAACTGCCTGAATGTACTTTATTTCTTATTGAATGCATGACATGTTATACAAGTTATAAGTAGTTTTGCTCTTTGCCAAGAAATATCTGATGGTGCATGCATGCAAATGACTTTCATATCTATATAGCTCATGGTAACCTATGCTAGCTACTTCTTCACAAAATATTTGCAAGTTGGTTATTCCTGAGTTGGTTAAACATGTCTGTGTCCTCAAGATTACACAGAGGAGTGAAGGATCCATCAAGTGTGTCTGGCTTACTATTAGGGGTGTTATGGATCACGGTTGATCCGTGACTCATACGGCTCACAACCCATGGTTCAGAACACACGTGACCCGCGGATCAATAAAAAAAAAAAAAGTTAACTCGTAGATTAATTTTAAATATTTCACAGAGAAAGATTGCCTCTTGCATCATTCAAATGAAGTATGAAAGTATTCAGGCTTTTCTGTAAAATATAATAATGACGAAAGATGTTGTGGTAGGTTATTCGGAATGTGGTGGGTTTCTTAGGTGTTTTCTGTCACTACTTGTTAAGTCTGCATTAATGTAATTCAGTGTAAGCTGCACGATTATTCATTAAAAGATCTGGATCTCAATATCCACGCAACATAAATTATAAATGATTGTGATTTGCATATGTTTATTAATCCTAAGAGATTCAGTCTTTTGTCTTTTGAGTTGGTTATGTTAGGACAGTCAAATAACACCGAAGTACTGGGAGATAACAGTTTATATTTAAATAAAACCACTGATGTTTATGGTAAAGAATAAAATCACTAAGGGTGTCACGATTTCGATTTTTAATCGAAATCGATCGAAATTTATGCTCGATTTCGATTATCGAATCAAAAAATAGAATCGTCGATGCTGCCACGCCCCCATGTCACGTCAGCTTGGCTTGCCAAGCGGGAAAAAACACGCTTGTTAAAGTGCTTGTTAAACTGTGCCGATGCAGGTGACCCATCTACAGAGCTTAAACCTTCAGGGCTTGACAATAAGGACTGCCCGATAGCCCGGAGCCAGCATGTGAGACGCTCGGGCCAGTGTACAGTGGTGCCTTGATGCCTGACAGATCGAGCCAGAGCTGCGTGCTGCGACTGTCTGTCAATTGTGTGCAAATACAATCTTACGGTGCTTTGACACATAGACGTTTGTTTCGGAATCTGTCTCGTTTCCCCTGTTAGCGTGGTTTGTTTGGCATATATCCAGTAGTTGCGCTCAAGAAAAAAGTGATTGACAGGTGGTAATTATGTGTGTAACTTGCCTTTATTCATTTACTGTATGATTTGTTTATGGGTAAAACAAAGACCATGCAGGTCAGGTAGTTTAAACGGTAGGCTACAAATAATTAATTATTCATAATCGAAAATCGAATCGAATCGTGACTTAAGAATCGAAAATGTAATCGAATCGAGAATTTGGAGAATCGTGACACCCTTAAAAATCACCATTGTATACATTTAATGATGCTCAAAATTTAGCAATGTTGTAGGCAGAAATTGCATTATTTAACCAATAGGTGGCGACAACCAGCCATAAAAAATATGCCACTGAATAATTCTTCAAAAATGATACATCTAACAATGAAATGAGTTAGAAATTAGATTTATGAGTGACTAACTGAATCATTTATTGAAAAATAGACTAAATCTAGATTTAAATCTACATTTTATACTAAATATACACTTTATACATTTAGTGTCATCAGCCACAGTAGTAGTAACTGAAGTTTTCACAGTACTGAATAATTTACAATTTATTTTTATTCAGCTAATTATTTCTTCATTTTATTTTTAATAAAATTACAGGTTCTAAGTTCTGTTAGTTAAACCCAAGTGTCTTGCAGTACTGTTTTTGTGATAAATGGCAAGCAAATTACATTTGTCTCCTCCCTTTTTTAGCTGATCCGAAAAAAAAAAAAAAAAACACTATGTGATCCTAACTGTGTGATTTGTGATCCATTACACCTCTACTTTCTATGATTACTCCTATTGTTTGAGGAAAAGAGCATTTATTTTTAACTGTGTTAAAAATTGACTGGAACTACTTGCGCATTAAGCAATTTTATTGCAAACCTTTCAGCCAATCAGAATCAAGAATATCAACAGACAATGAAACAAATATATTCATAATGATTATCGTTATAAATTAATGCATCTATTTATATAATTAATCACAGTAAATGCATGTTTTCTTTTTTTTCAGCACTATGTATTTCATTCATTTTGACTGTTGGCTGAAACATGACCTGGCCATGTTTCATAAGATTCACCCAGGGACTTGATCTGAGTGGAAAAACATCGAGCTCAAGACGGGAATGAAAGCGTGCTTGACAGTGCAGAGGCCATAATCAGTTTTATAGTGAGGGATCCTGGAACAGATGCGTCAAACATGATAAGATGTTACTCAACACCGAGTCAATTTGTGGAAACATTGCTAACAAAAGAACGTGCCACGAAACATCCTCCTGAATGGCCTGAAGGTGAAATGCTGAGAAGTGGATTTAAGAGGGAGAGTGAAAGACCAGATTAGGAACACAAGAGTCAGGATTACAGTATATAAAAGTGAGGTTGAAAGCCGGGTCGAGCGGCACGAGCTTTGGAGACTGATCAAACGCGCTCTCGTCTCATCTAATACTTTGTCTCTTGGTGGATGAGTCAGTATATTCATACGCTGTGTTCCAGCAACAGCCATTGATATAAATCTTGTGTTTATGTGTCACGGTTCAGGTTTTTGCAGTTGAGAAATGTTCATTTGAAGCAGCGAAGGCGTCCCATGGCCCCCTCCATTAGGGCAAAATGCAAAATACACTGAGAAAGTATTAGATGTTCCATCTTTGATCACTTCGCAGTTTAGTCCAGGCGCCGTTGCTGTCACACAGGGCCCAGTGTGATAATGGAGGTGGAAACCGGTAACATAAACATAGTGGGATGGAGACAGGAAAGAGAAAGAAACAAAATATGGCTCTGAAAGCCCTGCTCTCAGCGAGAGACCAGTAAATTGAAGGAATGTGAACGGCGTAGTCAGAAACACAGGCCGCTTTTAGGAGCGACTGTAAAAGGCAGGCTAATCTGTTATGATGTGTTGAGCTCTACACGTCCTAACAGCTACAATGCGCAGATAAGCGCGAGCTAAATTCCCGCAACCACAACAGCGGCACACAAACAACCGCAGGGCTCAGGAATGTTATCTGAGCTGAAACACATAAAACAGGTTTGGAGCCAGAAGGGTTACTAAATCAGAGCAGATGCGACTTGTTGCACTATCTCCTCTGAAGTACCTCTGAGTGATTCATTGACATTACGAAGCCACTGAATACATTTGCTCTCCTTCCCCCCTTTTTGCATTTTTGCCTTGGCTTGGAGAGATGGATCTGAGCATCGCCGTGCTCCTACATGTGTGCTTGATTCTGGCTCGCCGTCAGCGTGGAGTCTGAGGTCTGGCAGTGCTCAGGCAGTAATGAGTCCTGTTGACCGCATTCTCCCAGCCTGTAGGCAGCTCAGCTCAGACTCCAGCGCCAGCCTCTTAAAGAGACACTTCCAGTCTGTTTTCCACACACGCGGCCCAAATGTATACACAGGACTCTACAGTTGCACCAGTCAAGAAGGCGCTGTGAAGCACGTTCACCAGCCCTGAACAAGAGGCGCAGCCAATCAGCAATGTCACTCTGGAGATGAGTGAACAGAGTAAGAGTTAAAATTGCCATCTAAATGGATTTAGACAGTGAAAGGAAATAGTTTGTCTGAATTGTTTTTTTAAAATTCAACCTTTTTTTTGATAAAAAAATAGTCCATTATAGTTGAAGTCCCCCTCTGAATTTGTTTTTTCTTTTTTAAATATTTCCCAAATAATGTTTAACAGAGCAAGGATATTTTCACAGTATGTCTTAGACTTATTTGTCTTATTTCGGCTAGAAGAAAAACAATTTTACATTTAAAAAAAAAAAAAAAAACATTTTAAGGTCATAATTTTTATCCCCTTTAAGCTATACATTTTTTAATAGTCTACAGAAAATAACATCATCATTATACAATAACTTTTTAATTACCCTAACCTGTCACATCCGTCTGTGACCACCTGAGGGCGCTGTAGTGCTCTAGGACTTGTAGGCGCTACAGTGCCCCAGGAAAAACTACATTTTCATACATGCCCCGCGCACACACCGGAACACCTACACTGATATGTCATCACATCTGTTTTGTGTTACCGTTGATTATCTGGACTATATATTCCACCATTCCACCTATGTTTGTCATCGCGTCGTTGTCTACCTTGTCTGTCTTGATCCCAGTCCTGCAGTAAGTCTGATATTCTTAGTTGTTTGTTCTTGATCGTGTTTTTGTATTTTTGCTTAGTCTAGTTTTTTCGAGTTTTGTTTCCTGAGCCTTGTCTCTGTTTTGGTTTCTGATTTTGTGGTTTATTTGTACTTTGAACGCCTTGTTTTATGTTTTTTGCACTGTAAATAAATCTGCACTTGAATCCGCTATCTTTTGTTCCTGTTTTGATATTGTTTTGATCACGCCAAACGTGACAGAACGACGCGATCACAAATGGATTCAGCAGATAGCATTATAGTGCGTATGAAACAAGGTAATCGCTCAATTGAGCGATATATCAAGGAGTTTTTGGAGCTAGCCCCGAAGAGCTCTCATAGTGACTTATTGCTCATGATGTTTTTCCGGGGAGGACTTTTGGATCCTGTCCGTTCATTAATGCCACCATATGAGGAGGACTGGAACCTTTACCGGTTTATTGAAGCAGCTTTGTTGATCGCTGGCTCCCCTCTCTCTGTTGCCCTGAGGGAGAAGAACCCTCAGGAGGGAGGCCTGAGTGGAGGGCAACAGGGAGGGATATTTTCGGGGCCAGCTGATTTAACCAAGGGAAAGAGGAGAGAGGCAGGACTGGAGTTGCGGCCTTATCCGCGTCGGGCTGTCCGAAGATCACCTTTTTCTGAGCCTCTAGAGAGCCTGCTTGAACTGTGTGGAACCCCAGTGTCTGCTCCAGTTCCACAATGCCCGCCAGTGTCGGCTCCAGCTCCAGAGCAAGCTCCCTCACCTGTTAACTATGCTCTCCCTTCTCAAACCACCAGACGGGAGGAGGGGTAGGAACAGGACTGCTCACGCCCCAGAAAGTCCACCAGTGTCGGCTCCAGCCCCAGAGCGCCCGCCAGTGTCGGCTCCAGCCCCAGAGCGCCCGCCAGTGTCGGCTCCAGCCCCAGAGCGCCCGCCAGTGTCGGCTCCAGCCCCAGAGCGCCCGCCAGTGTCGGCTCCAGCCCCAGAGCGCCCGCCAGTGTCGGCTCCAGCCCCAGAGCGCCCGCCAGTGTCGGCTCCAGCCCCAGAGCGCCCGCCAGTGTCGGCTCCAGCCCCAGAGCGCCCGCCAGTGTCGGCTCCAGCCCCAGCCCCAGAGCGCCCGCCAGTGTCGGCTCCAGCCCCAGAGCGCCCGCCAGTGTCGGCTCCAGCCCCAGAGCGCCCGCCAGTGTCGGCTCCAGCCCCAGAGCGCCCGCCAGTGTCGGCTCCAGCCCCAGAGCGCCCGCCAGTGTCGGCTCCAGCCCCAGAGCGCCCGCCAGTGTCGGCTCCAGCCCCAGAGCGCAGTACAATGCCAGTTCCAGTCTGGCTTCTGGCCTTACCGGCGCCACCCAGGCTCCTCGCCCTGCCGGCGCCACCCAGGCTCCTCGCCCTGCCGGCGCCACCCAGGTTCCTCGCCCTGCCGGCGCCACCCAGGCTCCTCGCCCTGCCGGCACCTTCCAGACTCCTCGCCCTGCCGGCACCAACCAGACGTCTTGCCCTGCCGGCACCTCCCAGACGTCTTGCCCTGCCGGCCCCAGTCCGGCTCCATGCCCTGCCGGCTCCAGTCCAGCCGCCTCCAGTCCCGCCGGCTCCAGTCCAGCCGCCTCCAGTCCCGCCGGCTCCAGTCCAGCCGCCTCCTGTCCCGCCGGCTCCAGTCCAGCCGCCTCCTGTCCCGCCGGCTCCAGTCCAGCCGCCTCCAGTCCCGCCGACTCCAGTCCAGCCGCCTCCAGTCCCGCCGGCTCCAGTCCAGCCGCCTCCTGTCCCGCCGGCTCCAGTCCAGCCGCCTCCTGTCCCGCCGGCTCCAGTCCAGCCGCCTCCTGTCCCGCCGGCTCCAGTCCAGCCGCCTCCTGTCCCGCCGGCTCCAGTCCAGCCGCCTCCTGTCCCGCCGGCTCCAGTCCAGCCGCCTCCTGTCCCGCCGGCTCCAGTCCAGCCGCCTCCTGTCCCGCCGGCTCTAGCCCAGCTGCCTCCTGTCCCGCCGGTCCTCCTAAAGACCCCTGCCTTGTGTCCCCTAAGGGATCATCCATGGGTCATCCCTCCCGACCCTCCCTGGTGGTCCTTCCCACTACTTGGGACGGATTCACCGGCCGCACCCTGGCTTCCTGCTGGGGTGCCTGACCCACAGACTGACCCTGATATGACCCTCCCATCCCTCCCTTTGTTCCTGCTCCGCTCCGCCCCCCCTCTTGGAACCAGTCTGGGAGCGTCTGGAAGCCGCTCTTTAGAGGGGGGGTAATGTCACATCCGTCTGTGACCACCTGAGGGCGCTGTAGTGCTCTAGGACTTGTAGGCGCTACAGTGCCCCAGGAAAAACTACATTTTCATACATGCCCCGCGCACACACCGGAACACCTACACTGATATGTCATCACATCTGTTTTGTGTTACCGTTGATTATCTGGACTATATATTCCACCATTCCACCTATGTTTGTCATCGCGTCGTTGTCTACCTTGTCTGTCTTGATCCCAGTCCTGCAGTAAGTCTGATATTCTTAGTTGTTTGTTCTTGATCGTGTTTTTGTATTTTTGCTTAGTCTAGTTTTTTCGAGTTTTGTTTCCTGAGCCTTGTCTCTGTTTTGGTTTCTGATTTTGTGGTTTATTTGTACTTTGAACGCCTTGTTTTATGTTTTTTGCACTGTAAATAAATCTGCACTTGAATCCGCTATCTTTTGTTCCTGTTTTGATATTGTTTTGATCACGCCAAACGTGACATAACCTGCCTACCTAATTAACCTAGTTAAGCCTTTAAATGTCACTTTAAGCTGTATAAAAGTGTTAAAAAATATCTAGTCAAATATTATTTACTGTCAGGGCAAAGATAATATAAATCAATTAGAAATTAGTTATTAAAACTATTATGTTTAGAAATGTATTAAAAAAAAGTATCTCCACTAAACAGAAATTGGGGGGAAAATAAACAGGGGGATAATGATTTAGGGGGGTTAATAATTCTGACTAGAACTGTATAAATATTTATAAATAAATTACTAGGACTGCACAATATATCACTTTAGCATAGATATCCTAATGTGATCATTCACAATAGTCACATCGAAGGATATGCAATGTTGGGAATGGGTTAATATTCTTCATTTGCATGAGTTTGAGGCCTGTGACTGTTTAAAGGCATTCAGGTCTATGAAATTGTACCATTTGTAACTTTAATAACTAATATTTTTATTAATTTATTCATAAAATGAAGACTATGCAGACTTTTTTTACATTTAATTTCTACCTGAATACTGTTAGACTCCTTGGAAAACAATACAATGTATTTTTTTATTTTTTGCATTTATACATGCTAGTAGACTTGAAATTTTTAATTCTACCCAAACAGAGATGAAGTTATCTGGTAATGCTAATGGGAATTAGTTGGCATGTAGATGCAATGTAACTTAAATTCAACAAACAGACCATCAAAATAAAGTGTGATCTATTTTTTTCTTCAGTGGCTTTTTTCTTGGAAATTCATCACATCAATGGCTTTGGGCATTTAGATAGTAAAACAAACAAATGAATAAATAAATAAGCATATAAAGCCAGAATCAAATTATTAGCTCTGCAATTTATTGGGAACACTGAGGTCTTACAAAAAGATACTATCAACATCTGAAAGAAACTATAACAAGTTTCTAGTCAAATAATGATGTATATCAAATCTGGGAATCATTAAGGTCTCACTAATGTTTTGCTAACATGAACTTAACCTTTTTTTAGCTGTTCTTCTGTTCATCTAAGACGGGCAGAAGGTTCATTAATTATTCTTTTTTTTTGGGGGGGTGGGGGTGGGGGGGGTATACCTTTAGGTCACACTTAATAATGTCTGAATAACACAATATATCAAAATATAAAGCTAAGTGGGATCTAAACGGAACACATTTTACCCAGAGCTAACTTTTCACCCAAGTTCACACAAAAACTCAAACTCTTTCGTCATCATTTACACACTCTTCCCAAATCTGTATGACTTTTGTATTTGGAACAGATAATAATATATTATTGATGTCTCTATTTTCTTTTGCTTTTTATACAGTGACAATTCATATTGAAAAATGTTGTTTTGAACCACACTTAATTTGACTATCTGGACAGAAACAGCTACAACATTGTTCAGAAAGATCTTCTTTTGTGGTCTCAAGGTCTTTTTTCTTGGATGTTTGAAGTCAAGCAGATGTCCTAACAGTGTAACCACAGTGTAGTTCATCAAATAAACTATAAACATGTTCCACAAACTTGACAACCAGAAAGTCTCCAAAGTGACGCTGAAATAAAACATTTTGTAAGCAAAAAGGTGCACTGTCTATTGTCAAAAGTGATACTTTTCAACCGAGCAGCTTTCTGTTGGTCAAATGATTTTGTGATAAACTTAAATAAAATAGCGTGAGATACTTTTTTGCTCTCATGTCAAACTCCAGAACATGTAAATTTTTTTCAGTATATGGATTTCATTCACACAAAATTCACAGAGATATGGCAAATGCTAAAATTTGAACTATAAAACTGATAGCCTAGAGTTTAGCTCTTGCTGACACTATGTTGCAGTCAGCTTCAATGGGGCCATTTTTGTCCCAAAGGTCCCGAGTTACACTTTTTATATCCAGGGTAAAACAGATTTATGAAAGGAAATGAGGATGAAACGTAAAAATAAAAAGCTTTTTGGCCATTAAGTATGCGGTTGGCATTAACAGCCAAACAAAATCACTAAACACAATGGATGCACACAGGTTAATGTGATAAAAGTGTCCCTAAAATTATGTGGGCTCAACATCAAGTTATTGTGCAGCCTGAAGACTGTGTCAGACTATGAACAGGGGAGACTGTGAACTCTAAGGTAAACATCTGTGGTTTGACCCTATAAAAGCAGAGGCTAGAGTGGGCAATTCAGAGCATGTTGAAGCTGGAAGGGGAAGTTGATCAAGGGCTGAGTGGAGAATGACGCTTCACAGACTTCACACCTTCATGAAAATCTATGCTAACTGCTTCTAGGTGCTGTTTAGATGAGTGATTTTTCTTTTAAAATAGCATTTTAGAATGTAAATGTATCTGTCCATAGCCTAAAATGCATGATACATGACCATTCACACTCACTGGGAATGTACATATTTTGCCGCCATCCATATTTGAAGTATAGCGCTTGTGTAATGACTGTATTAGAGAGTCTAATCAGGGGACAACGTACAATAGTCCAGAAGACTTTAAATAGCACTTCTCTTGTTTATTGCCTCCTCTTGTTGGAATTGCTGAATACCTCCTCAATTGTAAGTCGCTTTGGACAAAAGCGTCTGCTAAATGACTAAATGTAAATCTGAATAGTTCACTATTGGAGGGAGCAGCCGTTTCTTGTAGTGTCGAAAACAGTGCACAAGGCACTAAAATAACGAGCTAGAGAATCAACAGCTAGAGAATCCCCATAACGCATTGTGAGAGTTTGCATGCCGAATGAATTTCTGACAACATTGCATCAACAGCGGAATCATATTGATTATTGATTGATTACACTGGTCTAGGCTTCAATATAAAAATTGAAAAATGACAAAAATCAAAATATTTAGTTTCATTACTAACAGACAGCTACCTAGGTGATAAATAACTATTATTATTTACACACTAGTTTTCATTCAATTCCTCAAGTGGACAATAGTAGTACACTAATTCAAGACAGTGAATGTTGAGGATATTAGGGCTGCAAGATTCTGGCTAAAATAAAAATCCCTTTTTTCCCCCTTTTTTTTTTTTTAAATTAAGACAATCACGATTTTCTCACGATTCTGTAGATTTAAAATAAAGGGTAAAATTTGCAGGCTATTATTACTGTCATTCTCAATTATATGGTTAAACAACAATAATAATATTAGGCCTTTTTGTCGTCTACTGTTGGTTAAAATGCTCAATTTTGTATATACTTGGAATGGTGGATTTGAACAGTCTTTAAATATGTCCTGTTTGTTAATTCACAATAAGTGATGACATCAGAATACAACTATTCACAATTCTAAAGTTGAATTAATATGTTTGTAACATATGCTTGTCATTTGTCATTAACAGCATTATTAGGCCTTTTTTACTGATAAAATGAAGCATTTGTCATTATCAGATTCTCTATTGCTTTATAATCAACATTATATAGGCTAGAGTAGTTAAACTGACCCAGTAAACATTTATTTTCATGCACAAACTTTGTGTTTGCTATGAAAGAAAAAAACATATCAAATGCTTGTTGCAATCATAACTCTAAAATGTTATATTATCATTTAAACGATGTGCGCACTTTAGGTTTCACTTTTACTGCCGAGTGTGCCCATGTCATGGCTGCAGTCACTTCAAGAATAAAAGCATACATGGAAATCATACCTGCTGTGCGGCTCTCAAATGATACAATACATTACATTACATTACAATGCTTTTAATGCGCTCCCCTAACCCTACACATCACATTGACGTCAGTCACCCCATTGAGTGCATTGAGTCTGACATTGCATCGCTGAGTGATGCAGTCTCAGCTTGCATCATAAAGGCTGCATCCAGATACTTTTGGGTTCTGTTCACTACCGATGATATCATTGACGAGCTAATTTTACTAATACAATTCCATGACTTTTCCATGATTTTTCCAAGACTTTTAAGTAAATTTTTATGACTAAATGTGTCATGCAATGTGACTACATATGCGTGGTGAAAGAAAAACTATGCATGTTCAAATGTATTATAGCATATCGTAAAACAAGCAACAATCGATTTGGTTTCAATTTATATTTATATCTATGTAAAACTGATTTGGATAATGCTTACACCACACTAATAATGTGGGGCTATGTGATTGGCCAATGACAGAAAAGAAGTAAATAACCTTTATTCAAGTATACATATATCCGTTTTCCATGACTTTTTCAAAACTTTGTGGGTTTTTCTGTTTTTCCAAAACTTTTCCAGGCCTGGAAAATGCCATGTCAAAATTCCAAGACTTTTCCAAGTTTTTCATGACCTTAAGAACCCTGAATAGTGCATCAGCTCATGTGTGATTTCGCAGCCACAAAAATATCATTACATTAAAATGGAAATAATATTTTTGGGTGAATTATACCTTATAAATACAGTATGTGACACTTTTAACACCATTGGAGGTGTATATGTTGCTGAGAAACGTATATAAAATGATGTGAAGACTAGAGATGCTGGATTAAGATCATGTCGGAGGTTGAATCGAGATAGCAATCTTTTTTCAATTAATTGTGCAGCCCTAGAGGATATAGAAGCAATTATGGATGTAGCATGCATTTAAGACCGTCTAAACTAAAACGAAACACAAGCATTTCCAAACTAAATGAGGTCTTCAGCATTTTCAAAAAGCTCTGTTTTTACAAGTTGTCAGAGTGGTGTGGACACCAGACATAATCATAACAAATTGATGTGTTTTAAAATGAAAATGTGTAAACGACGTACTAGTTTCTTATGACACCATGGTCTAAAAAGAAAAATTGTCCTCCAAGTTAAGCATGGACTATAAAGTAGCATGTTTTGCCCATAAACGGATCAGTCTACATGTGTTCTCTGTGTCATATTTTATTTCAGTACGAGTGAGCAGGAAATGATGCAATGAGCCAGCCAAGTCTCGACGAGGGCGTTTTGGATCACAAGCCTATAATCAAGACGCTGGTCCTCATGACCGTCTCTCAGTGTCTGCAGCAGAAACGTAGGAGAGGGTAAATAAAAACACTAAAAATCCTCCAAGATGTCCTTGCGCCAAAATACATCACTGGGTAGACATTAGATACATCAAAATAACATGTGAATCATCTCTCCTCCAGGGACGACACGTAGGAGGTTTGCCCTTCTGTGAGAGACTGAAATATTAGAGCCATTTATTTATTTCAATCCCACATCGGTTATTCATTAAAATCGGAACACGTTTACACCAAAAAGAAAAAAAAAAGAAAAAGAAAGAACAATGTGGCTTAGGGTTGTTGGGCTGGCAAAGACTTAAGCTTTAAGTGGCCGTTAACCTGAACCTGCCATTATTATTTATTTACTTTCATCTCTTCAATAACGATCATTATAATTATCACACGGGCTCCCATTTCGGGGCAAAAATCCCCCCTGACACGTAATAATCCAGTCTTATTTGAGGACCGGCTTGTTAAAAACGAAATGAGGAGGGAAAGAAAAAAGGGAACATGTGGAAAACAACAGCCTGCCTGACACAGACCAATAAAGTTTGGCTGGCGTTATGAAAGTAAAGCTCTAATGGGCTCAGAGACACCTCTAGAGTCAAGTACCCAACAGCAAGCTATAAAAGTGAGAGTTTAGACCGCCTTTAACAGGCCGCACCGCTGAACACATGTCACCATACAGGAGCTCAAACGCTATTCAAATGCTGTGGTTTACCAAAAACAAGGAAAAGGCAGAGTCACACACAGCAACATAGGCCTTCATTGTCAGACTGTAATGATTATTTCCGGAGAGCGGCATGCATTTGGCATGTTTAGTCCTCTACCTGTCAGGGAGCGCAATAAAGGAAATAGTTAAAGTGTTGGGGAAACTCACAACGCCGACAATAGACTCAATAAGCTTCCTGTAGTGGGACCCAGGCGAGCGGCCCAATATGGCAAAGCAGTGCAGAATGGCAATTGAGGGCAAAGGAACAATATACATGTATAAAAATACACTACCTGACAAAAGTCTTGTCACCTATTCAAGTATTAGGAACACAAATAAGAACTTGACTTCTAGTTGATGATTTGTTATCAGAAATGGCTTAAATGAAAGGCAAATGCCTCTAGATTACATTTATTTTACCAATAAAATATGACCATGGCTTGATTTTTTTATTATTTAATTATTTAAATGGGACATTAAGGTCTGTCTTTGCTTAGACAAAAGTCTTGTCATTTAACAGAAATAATGTACAGTATAGAATATAAAGTCATGATGCATTGGAAAAATATTTAATATTGTGTATGACTCCTTCTGGAATGGCAAAGAAAGCGCTCTTGCAGGACTCCCAGAGTTCATTCTTTAGATTCATCTTCAATGCCTTCTCCTTCATCTTACCCCGGACATGCTCAACAATGTTCATACCTGTTGACTGGGCTAGCCAATCCTGGAGCTTGTTGACCTTCTTAGCTTTCAGGAATTTTTTCAGGCTGAAAAATCAGAAGGAGCGCTATCCTGCTAAAGACTTTGCCCTCTCCTGTGGTTTGTAATGTAATGGGCAGCACAAATGTCTTGATAACTCAGGCTGTTGATTTTGCCATCCACTCTGCAGATCTCTCACACGCCCCCATACTGAATGTAACCCCAAACCATGATTTTCCCTTCAACAAACTTGACTGATATCTGTGAGAATCTTGGGTCCATGTGGGTTTCAGTAAGTCTTCTGCAGTATTTTGTTGATTGGAATGCAGCTCAACAGATGATTCATCGGAAAAATCTACCTTTTGCCACTTTTGCAAATAATCAATTTGAAGTCAAGTTATAATTCGTTATAGTTCGTTCTTACAACTGGGAGCTACGACAATACTTTTGTCAGATAGTGCATGGTATATTTCGGCTAATAACCTAGGAAGTCAAAACAAAACAAACCGAGCGCTGATCCAAAATCATATAACCTCAATAAATTTACTTTATAATGAAACAAAGCCTCAATTTGATTGTTATATTCCAGTCTGCTTGGGTTTCCTCACAGTGGAGTAACCTGATCCTCTCACTGCCAGTTTTTCTCTCCTGTGAGTCTCAGTCTATACATGCTCAAGCTCACCTTCACCTCTGAAGGCAGAAAAATTCCATAAAGTTCATTTATTAGTTCCAGCATTGAAAGCCTGTGTGAAATGTGTTGAATGACATGACATTTCTCAGAGGAACGAGCCGCCATATGCAGTCAGCAGACATTATTCTCTGTCAGTCGTTAAACCTGCCCTCAGATCAGCTTCCACAGGAAAAAAAAAACATAACAAAACATACAGCAGTGTTTAACAGGAACCTTTGCAGTGACCGAGGGTAGTTAGCCTTTGTTTTAAAGGCTCTGGTTAAGTTTACGGGCGAGAAGGAATTCCTCCCAGCACACATTTCTTCTTTTGTTCCTTTACAGGGAGGAGAACGACAGAAGCAGGAATATATTTAAAGAGGCTAAGCTAGGCTAACAAGCAGACAGTGACCAATCCAAACAATCGTAAAGTTGAAACAGTGTCAGAGCAGTGAACAAAAACAACTTTTAAAGTCCCGTGAGGGAAATTTATTTATTACAGACCGCTTTCCGCTTCAAGCTGCTTCCGTGTTCTACTTTGTAGGCATTTACCCAATAGCGTCTCTCCAACAAAATTAAGTCATGTCGCACACATTGCTGTTTCTGTGTGAAGTCAAGAAGAAGGTCTAACTTTGTGCCAGCGCATAGATAAAGATGTGTTTAAAAATAATGAGAAAAAAAATATATATATATATATATTCGAGTCCTGATCAGGAGGTAATGTCCGATTTCAAGCAAGTCTGAAACTGTGTGGTTGGGCCCAATTTCCGATCACATGATCGAATCTGGACATCCCTACTGATTATGATGGTATAGCAGTCAAAATAGGAAAAATGACCTCATGTATAGGATACATGCTGGACCTTTGTCTTCCGAACCACCAGAACCCCACCCAAGATTCTTAAAACACTCTATCAAAAAGTAAATAAAAATATAAATAAATACAAATTAAAAATCTAAAACTGAATTTATGCATTCACACAACCAAAATGATAGCAACAAATAAACTAAAAAAGACAAATGTTCCAAAGGATGCAGAAGGGTTAACTTTAAAAGGAGGTAATGGGGTTGTGAACTTACTAATTTAAACTTCTTAATCTCTTTCAATCTGTTTTTCTTTTTCTAAAAGACTCCACTGGGTCATAACTCCAGTTCCTGATGGTAGGAAAACACACACATTCTCTCTCTCTCATGGCTTTCCTGCCAAAAATAGACAGCATTTATGACTCCAGGATATTATTGCCTAAAATAGAGATGCACTTAGGGCAGAATGAACGTCAAAGAACTTAACAGAAACAGATAGTAAAAGCTCATGACAACAGTGGGCAACTCAGAGACACTCCAGAGTCAAATGTAAACAATGAACCTACTGTTTATGCAACAAGGCTGGACCAGTGCAAAACTGCTGAGTGGTGTTTTGTTGGCAGGAAAACTTGTTGACTGCATAACAAACTATTATGTAACAAAGTATACTTTAATTCATAGCTGAACTAAAATGAAATCTATGCCCCCAAAATAAATAAATCACCACAACTGACAATGTTCGTTGTGTTCCCAGTGTACGCTGTTTAAATACCAAATGCATTAGCGCTCATTTGCTCATTTGCTCATTACCATTCTACGGTGAAACCCTAGAAGAGAAATAGTCATTTCCAGAATTCCCATGTACTACAAATGAAAACAATCAACATCCACACTGGTGTTTCCCCTAGCATTTCTAAAAAGATCTCTGTCCACACTATACCGCTGAAATGCACGTGACAACAAACACTCTGGCATGTGTTGCAGCGTATGCTGACGTCTGAGCTCCAGGCAGTCCACGGGTGCTTTGAGCACACCTGCCCAGGTGAGTGATGCATACGTCAGACAGTTCAGAGAATATGCCACTGGATCTCATCTCACTATAGTTGTTAATATTTAAGTTGTGATATTTAATCAATCTTGTCTCTATCTAATGACTCTTCAGTCTTTTGAATCTAATACTTGTTCTTAAGTAACGCATTTTGCCTGGGCTCAAAGATATTTTGTGTTAAAGGGGTGGTCCAGAATGTAATTTTACGGCTTGATTGTGTTTATAAGATGCAAAGCAATGTGTGCTCATGTTTCACTTGAAGGAAATCGCATTATTTTTCATATATCTCACTTTGATTATAAACAGCTACTTAGCTAACATGAAAACGACTAATATATTTCCTAGTTCCTCTAAAAAGCCCGCCCTTAAGTGACTCTGATTGGTCATTGTCATAAAGTGCTGCGATTCGCGGATCGGCTCCATGTCACGCCCGTACAGCACGCACTTTTCTGCTGTGTAAATCTCAGTCAACCTCCTGCCTGCTCACTAAAATAAGATCTGACAAGTGTCTGTAATGAGTGAAAATGGGGCACGGGTCCTTTAAGAGCGTTTGCCATTGTGTGTGCGTCTATGTGTGTGTGTGTGTGTATGTGTGTGTGTGTGTGAATGTGTAAACTTTCTATAACAAGCGCATGTGCAAGGCAGTTTTTTTTTCTGTTTCTCTGATGCTCGGATTAAGTTATTTTCTGTAATATATCAGGACAAGAATAAAGCACAAGATGTGGGATGCGACCTGTGTGAGCCTTGATTTAGTTTTCTGCTGCTACCACGAGTCAGGTGAGCTATCCTGTATTTTTTTAACTCTACGTTACACAACGTGCTTCACATATATTTGAAATATGTAGATGTAAGTAATTTGGATCATCAACATACTTTTGCCACTTCATTATCTGAGATTTGAAACGCATGGAAAAGCAGCCTAAAGACAATCAATGCAAAGTCGCGCACACACATAAGAGACACGAACGTGCTAGTGGAGTGTGTGTGTGTGTGTGTTTGTGTTTACAGCAGTTTGACTGATAAATATGAATTTGTAGCTAAATCGTTAACATTGCAAAGCAGCATTTCGCATTGTTTACATCGTTGCTACAGCATACTGTTAACGCTAAACACTGTACATGTCATGATCAATTTTAACAAATAAAAACACTTACAGGTTGTAGTTCACAGCTTCTGCTTTGAGGAGATTTTAGCTGAATCCAGCACTGAACTGGGAGAGATTCTGGAGCTGTTTTGTCAAATCTTGCTTGCTATGTATTTTATAATTCTCTGGAACATAATTAATATTGAACTGTAAACAGACGAAGCTCTGTGGAAACAGCAGCTTTGGACGCAGTTTTAGCTTCATCTCTGCTATAACGTTACAGCGCCTCTGGCCGCGGCCCTTAGCTGCGCAGTTTGTGTGCGCAGTAAACGAACCCTTGTGATCTCACTCGGGGCGGAAGTATTTTTTGTAGTCCCCAAAATTCGTTCATTGTAGGTTTTGCCAAGCTAACTCTTTAAAAATCAAGGTCTCCCTTTGCATTGAACTTAGAACTTTTTACATTCAGAGATGTTGTTTATGTTCACACAGCTACATTACACATCAACTAAAGTTTAAAATATGATATCATAGTGGACCACCCCTTCAATATATTAATGTAACCACGTACAACAATTCTGCACATTTGACTGATTGCTTGCCTTTATTATGTTACCTATTATTACGTTATACTTTAATAATGGCGATTATTAAACTGATATTCAGCAAAAGAGACTGGGTATGTTTCCTATTTCTTTAATGAAAATGAAAGAGACAGACAGTTACATTATAGGCTCTGTTTTGTTATAAATATGCATACAGTGAAGATGACTGTAACATAAATAGGCTATGTAACTATACGATGCTTTAACATTTTTTGGTGTCTGTTAAGTTGTCAAAATTAAAATTCCTTTCATCATATATTCATATTTTTGTTAAGATAGTGAAACAACATAGCCAGGGTGATGTGAAGTATTATAAAGTACACTGTTCCCTTTGAAAGATTTACCCGTCGTATCCTCGGGAGTTTCTTTTCCATATCAAACTTGTGAAGTCTGAACTTCAAGGTAAGGATGCAAGACTGCACTTTGAATTGGCTACTTAATATTGAGAAAAAGCCCAAATCAGATAGTGTAATGTCTGCAGCCGTGCCACCAATTTCAGATGTCTCCATTTTCCCCCATCCACACTGATAAGCAGCAACAGCGTTTTAAAAGGAAACATCTTCAGAGTTTCCAAAACACTCTGTTTTTGGGGCTCGAAAACTCTAGGATAGTGTGAACGGAGTGCGAAAATGTAGCAAAAGCTATGCGTTTGAACTAAATTTCCCCAATCCTCTCCTTAACACACAAACAGACTCCAATTTCAAAACAATGGCCCAAGCCTTTGTTTCTCTGCACAGCCGAATGTGACCCCAGCAACCTCTTCACACCTCAGCCTAAAGATGTGTATTCTCCAAATATAAGGGCCTACTCACACTATGCCATCCGTACCGTGCCCAGGCCCGTTTCCCGGATCGTTTGAGAAGTGTGAGTGCGCTGAATCGGGCTCAAGCACGGTTCACTTGGCCGGCCCTGGCCCGGTTGGAAGAGGTGTGCCTGAGCGCGGTACACTTGGGCTTTGGCGCGGTATGCTTGTGTGTGAGCGCGAAACGCGCCAAAGCCCGAAACCGAAAGCGAGACGTGACTTTTAAGGGACTGTTTGATATGGATTTATTAATCATTCTTACTGTTCAGTGATCGCAAACTGCCGTAGTTTATTAAAGACGCAAACTCCTCACAGCACGCCAGCTGCGCGCCTTCAGCAGACCTCCTCATTCCTGCAGCACGAGAGCTTTGATTGTTTATGAGCGCCAAAAGTGGCGGATCTGTTCGGTAAAATATCTGACTGTGTGTCCCCGCATCCCTAAGGACTGTTTGGCGAAATATTTGACTGCATGTCACTGCATAACAAACGACTGAAAGGATATAACTAGAGAAATCTCCACTGTGCTGCTAAATGAGAGCGTATGGCAAGCCGTTTTAACATTTAAACCTTGTTCTGACTATCCATAAATATATTTAGAGATATAATTATATATTTTGACAAGTCATTATTATAATTCGACTTGTCAGAATAACAATTAGAGATATCTACAATTGCAAATGTACTAGTACGAAATCAGATTGGAGATACCTGCAAATATATTATGACTAGTCATATTCCTCCATTGACTTCCATTGAAAAATATTTGCAGATATCTCTGAGTTTTGACTCGTCAAAAATCCAATTCAAGATATCTACAACTGCAATTCGACTATTAGTAAATTAATTAGAGATATCTTCAAATATATTTGTAAATATCTCTAAATATTACGAATTAAAGACATCTGTATGACTAGTAAAAACTCAGTTAGAGATATCTCTAATTACAATTGTGACGAGTCAAAACTCATTTAGAGATATCTGCAAATATTTTTCAATGGAAGTCAATGAAGGAATATGACTAGTCATAATATATTTGCAGATATCTCCAATCTGATTTCGTACTAGTACATTTGCAATTGTAGATATCTCTAATTGTTATTCTGACTAGTCGAATTATAATTATGACTAGTCAAAATATAATTAGAGATATCTCTAAATATATTTATGGAGTCAGAACAAAGATTTAAATGCTAAAAAGGCTTGCCATAGAGAGCGCTTCTGAACAGCGCAGCAGCGATGACGTAAGCGTGCCGTGGCCCGGTATGGTGTGAGCGTGGGCCGTCGGGGGAGACGGGAGGGGGGACAAGCGTGCTTTGGCCCGGTTCGAGGCAACTGTACCTAGTGTGAGTACGGCCTAAATCACCTCTGAGTGAATGAATGAATTACGTGAACACACTACAGTCTCTAAAAGAGGCCATTACATTCACATAAAGCCAGTCATTTGAGAGAGAAAAGAAGTGTGCAGTTCCTCATGTCTGCGTTTACCTGAAATGGAGTCAAAGTCTCCATTACTGCCGACCCATCTGAGAGAAGATCACAAGGGCATCAAATCAATAAAATTAAATAATGTAATTCAGATGAATATCCTGGCAGATAGTGTTTGTTTGCTAATGCATCGCAAATGTGAGGAGACGGATCCAGAGCATTCGGGGCCTGATGAGAATAAAAAGCGAGGCCATTACCACGCCATGTTTTTAAAGGCCACCATCCATTAAAACAGGCTTCTGCTAACACTGGGTATCATCCAAACACGGCGAAATCAATTCTCCTGCTGTCTCAGTCTGCTTTGTATTATAAATTGCTGTTGGATTTCTATTACGCATCCAGATGAAACAAAACAGATGACCCTATCAGTTTTCGCCTTCTTCCTTCACTCAAATCAAGGCCAAACAAAAAACACATTTTTGTTTACGATCCAAAAGACACACACTGAGGTTACTGACAAGCATCTGTATGGTCCACTGGGAATAAAGCAATGGGCAAATGTAGGCACTTTATAGTAATGAATTGGACTTACCCTCGGCCAATGGTGAGAGGAGGACAGCAGCTACTAAAACGCCAAAGACGATGATCGTGAAGGTGCTTTTCATCATGAAGGTCGAGTTGTTGAACTGTATGGCTGTGTTGGTCGTGATGTACTGCACCACTTTTGAATTACTGAAGTATCCAATCAGTTGTGAAGATGAATGGACACGGTAAGAGTATGAAGACTTCTCTAAGGCCTCTTTACAGTCTCCTCTTGTGGAAAACCCTGTAATAAAGAGAGAGACACTTATTAATTTCTGAAAAATCATGATGTACAAAAGACATATGCAATATTGACATTTAAAGACGACACTACCTGACAAAATTATTGTCCTCTATATAAGTTTTAGGAACAACAAATAATAACTTGACTTCTAGTTGATCATTCGGTATCAAAAGTGCCTAATATGAAAGGCAAAGGCCTCTAGATTACACTTATTTTAACAAAATAAAATATGATCATGCCTTGATTTTTAATTATTTAATTAGGACAGTAAGGTCTGACTGTGCTAAGACAAAAGTATTCTTACTTAACAGAAAAAATGTACAATGTAGAATATAAAGTCTTGCTGCAGTGGAAAAATAATTATTTTGTATGACTCCTATGAGCTTGGAGGACTGCATTCATACAGCTCTGCAGTGACTCAAATAACTTATTAATAAAGTCATCTGGAATGCAAAGCAAGCGTTCCTGCAGGACTCCCAGATTTTATCAAGATTCTCTGGATTCATCTTCAATGCCTCCTTCATCTTACTCCAGACTAGCTTAATAATGTTCATGTCTGGAGACTGGGCTGGCCATTCCTGGAGCTCCTCGACCTTCTTTGCTTTCAGGAACTTTGATGTGGAGGCTGAAGAATCAGAAGGAGCGCTAGCCTGCTGAAGAATTTGCCCTTTCCTGTGGTTTGTAATGTAATGGGCAGCACAAATGTCTTGATACCTCAGGCTGTTGATGTTGCACTCCACTCTGCAGATCTCTCACACGCCCCCATACTGAATGCAACCCAAACCATGATTTTTCCTTCACCAAACTTGAATGATTTTTGAGAGAATCTTGGGTCCATGTGAGTTCCAATAGGTCATCTGCAGTATTTGTGATGATTGGAATGCAGCTCAACAGATGATTCATAAGAAAAATCTACCTTCTGCTACTTTTCAAAATGATTAACTAAAAGTCAAGTCATTTTTTGTTGCTTGTACAACTGGGATCTTTGACAAGGCTTTTGTCAGATAGTGTATATTAACAATAATTATAGAACAAGTTTTTGAGCTTTTGAAAAAGAGAATTTAACCCTTTAAGCGGAGTGTTTTTTTGCTGGTACTCTGGCTGTTATGGATCAATAAATTTGACACTTAAACCATCATTAGATGGCGTCAAGTCTTGTCTGAATGAGTGATTAGTTCAATAATTCATTCAAATAATTGTTTTGTAAAAGTGCTGGTGAAGATGAAAGATCAAGATCAAAGCTGCATTTTCATTATGTGTCATGAGTTTATCATAATATAATGGCTCATTCAGTACAGTATAGTATGGTACAAATTTATTTCCCTTTCCATTGCTTTAAGTCCTAAAATAGCAAATCATACAACATTTTGGGACTGTTTCACAAGAATACCTAGCACAACAGTACAGTAATTAGGGCATACTCACACTATGCTATCCGAACCGTGACCAGGCCCGTTTGCTGTATCATTTAAGAAGTTTGGGTGCTCTGAATCGGGCTCAGGCATGGTTTACTTACCCTGGCCCAGTAGGAAGAGGTGTGCCTGAGCGCGATTCACTTGGGCTTTAGGGTGGTACACTTATGTGTGAGTGTAAAACGCGCCAGAGTCTGAAACTGAAAGCGAAACATAGCTTTTACGGGGCCGTTTCATTTGAATTAATTAATCATTCTTACTGTTTAATGATTGCAAACCCCCTTACTGCACGACAGCTGTGCACCTTCAGCAATATCTGCTGAATATAATATAATATAATATACCTAATATCTGCAGCATGAGAACTTTATGGTTGTTTATGAGCGTGAAAAACGGCTGATCTGTTCAGCGAAATATTTGACTGCGTGTCACTGCATATTAAAATCTCCACTGTAATGAGCGGAAGTGCCTACTGAACAGCGCATCATTGATGATGCAAGCATGCCCAGGCCCAAATGTAATGCGATTCGATTGAGACAGGAGGGGAACAAGCGTACTTTGGCCTGGTTCAAGGCAACTGTACATAGTGTGAGTACGCCCTAAAAGTGGGGCTAGACTCGCTGCTGAACACTACAGGTTTAAAGAGAATCATCATTAGCAAGTGCTATAGGGTGAACAACCACACAGAAAAGACTATTTTTAAAAACAACTAAAATATGACTTGCAGTAGCTATGTTTCCATCCACCTATTTTATGTGAAGTTAGATATGCACATACATCTTTTTTTTTTTTTTATCAGATGTTGGAAATGGTAAGATGCGCAAAAGTTTTGAAAATGTGCATAAAACGTGCGCATAACAGAGTAGGATAAACTTTTTATTCAATAAGAGAAGATGTGCATAAACTACGATTGAAATACTTTTTCAGAACAAATTCCAGTATTCGCTTAAAAAAAAAAAAGTCATGTGATAAGGTTACAAGAGATCATGTGATGATACAAATGTGTGTGACTGGACAAACCAGCAGGCTGAGCACAATGTAAAACATCTGAAATGTTATTTTGGTCATTCTAAAATGCCTTTCCCATTTCAGTACTCGTGATATTATATTATAAATACCTCCAGAACTGTCAAGAGTGTCTGTGTTCCGCGTCTCACACCTTCAACTCCAACATGCCTTCATTGCATGTTGGCATAGTCTTCTGAGTCATTAATTAGATAAAGAAAATATTCACACAGCTTCTCCTAGCGCAACAAATTCCATTTTTAATGTTGATATTTGGCGCCAGTTAAGCAGGAAATGATGATTTTGTTCTCTTTAACTGGCTGGATGGAAACGCTGCTTTATTCCCACGTCTTTTATGCACGTCTTTTTTGCACATAAATTTAATTCGCATTTTTGAATGGAATCATAGCTAATGGTCAAAGAAATGCTAGTCTCTTCTTGTGATACAAAGCCACATGCCAAAAAGCAAGAATGTGATCGGTTGTATGTCCTCCATAGCTCTTCATGGGGCAGTTCACTTGTTGCATCTAACCATGTAGAAATCATGAAGTGCTTCTCTATTTGCGTGTGGTTGCCTCTCGCCTAAATTTAAATTAATGAATTTGAGTGTGTTACAGATGCAATATACAAGTGCCCCGTATGACTTTCTCCTTAGTTAGCAGTAGTGATTTGGCAGTAAAAATGAAAGCCTGATGAAGATGACCTGTACCAAATTATACTGTACTGTGCCGTACTGCTTAGTGAAAATGAGGCATAAGTAATGTGATTGAAACAGCAAAGAGAACTAAGTGACCTTAGGGAACCTTGTAGTCCTACATATCATCAAGGCTAAGGAAAAATTGCACAACATCTAAGGCAAATGCAATTGGCAAATGCTGCTAACATTAGCCTGGATGTGCATTGTAACTCTTCTCAATGCATGCTGTGCCAGCTTTTGCATGGCATCAGTTTACCCAATCAGTAAACATTTATGTCACTAGTTCCTATTACGCTGGATAAGACTGCTCTAAAATAGGAGCTTATTTAGTTCCTCTAAAAGGTGTTCCTAGAAGTAAAATCATTCTCAGTTCCTGCAGTGCAAGCACCCTTTAAAAATAGTTCTTCTGCTAATAGTTCTAAGAACCATGAAAAAAGATCCTACTGTTCCACTCTTTTGAATATCTTGCTTTATGCTCCTAAGTCAAGGTTTGAGCAAATGATGACAGAAATACATTTTTTTGGAGTGTCCCATTCAGAGGGCTGATGTTGGGTTCTGTCCAGCGTTAATAACATAATGTGTCTGCTCTCTCTTAGCTCCTGCTTGTCTCGATGCAATTAGTGGCTCCCAGAGGCTCCGCGGGACTGGGGGCCTGAATTAACAGGCACAGAGAGGGGGCCGGTGTCTGTCACTTTTCATTTGGCCAAGGGGGACAAAGAGCCCCGACCTGCGCCCTACTTTTCACACTTCCCTGACTCCTGGGTAATGGGGAAACAAAAGGCGGGGCTCCCGTGGCTCACAGGGACCCCTTAAGACAGACTGGATCCCTCTACACACAGGACCACAGGGCAAGGGATGGAGAGATGTGACCAGCAACAGGTTTCAACAACTCATTCTTTCCCACATCAATTATTAAACTGGCATGCTACATTCTAAGGAAGAGCAATAAAATATTCTTCTTCTACTACTACTACCTATTATTATTAGAAAAGCTCTGATCAATCAGCCGGTCATCGGTATTGGCCGATAATCACATTTGATGACTTAATTGGTATTCACTGATCTCATGAACCGATAGCAAATGTTTGTGTTTGTTGGAGATGAGTAAAATATTTGAATGACCTTGCATGTATTTAGGCCTTTTTAGAACAGAACTAAATGTTCAGTGTTTTTGACAATATTGCAAGTTCACTAAAACCTGGCTGGAAATATTAGATAAAAAAAAAACAAAAAAAAAAACAAAAACGTAAAACTTATATTTTTTCACTTGAATATTTAATAATATAACTTCTTGTAATGTACTTAATGCAATAAACAGTAGTTTATAGATCTACTGCCCTTTAAGTAAAGAAGTAAGGGATTAATAGGTTTGCATTTTAACTTCTTTTGCAGCAACTAGCACTCCAAATGTTTTCTTGATTGAGATATGTTGCTTCCAAATTGCATTGTTAGTTATTATTCTTCCCAATTTGTTTTTTGACATGTTCACACCTGCTAATAAATAGTAGTATTTCATAAATGTACTATAATACACATTTGTTTTTATTATTTCATTATCACTATTTCTCATTATTATTTATTTTAATATTTAAATATTTATTACATTTTATAATGTAAATATCAAAACATTGAATCAATATATGAAATCCACTACTAATGCTCTTATTTGTACTATTACTATTATTATTTATTCATAATTAATATCCAAAACTATTTATTCAATTAAACTACATTAAAAACAGTACTGAAACTCACACATATTTACTATATATATTTAATAGAGCAAATATTCTAGTGATGTAATCAGTTATAATAGCAACTAATTTTCTTCATATTAATAATATAAAATCATAATAATACAGCCATTATTACATGACAAAAATATTACACTTTTAAATATTATTAAAGTGTTTAATATTATTAAAAATATACATACAACATTTCTTTTTAATATGATTCCGTTTTTAGTAAATGTTTGTTTGACAATTAAATCAGCAACTTAAAAGCTAATTAAAGTTGTATTTATATTAGATTTGTAATAATAAAAAAGTATATATTAAATAATACTGCACTATAAATGTTTAATAAAAAAGGCTTAACAGTTAGAACAGTAGTTATTTTTTAATTACATTTAAAATTTATTCAGTCATCAACTAGCATTCATAATAATAATAATAATTATGATGAATGTGATTAGATCACTCATACTCATGGATGGGTTGGATCTTGCATTAAAGCCTGTAAATAACCAGACTGAAAGATTCACTCTGAAGTTTTGCCTTGAGAGAGGCAGAAGTCTAGTAAAAGCATGTCAGGACTAGCCTGTGTGGAAAGCTTCAGGGCCCGAGGACAGGAAGTGTGCTGACAGAGAAAGAACAATCCCATCATAAAGCCTCGACACTTACATCTGTGAACGAGATCACTTCACCAGTCACAACACAGAAATAAAGTGAAATATACACTGCAAGCCAAAACTTTGGGATCAGTATGATTTTTAAAAAGTTTGAGGTAATGATGCTGAAAATTGGGTTTTAAATTACAGGAATAAATTACATTCTAAACTACATTTAATAAAATAAATAAAGATAGTTATTTTAAACTGTAATAGTATTTCAAAATGTTTGAGAAATACTGTATTATGGGTAAAGAGAATAGCCTTCTTAAATTTGCAGGAAAAGAAAAAAATTCAGGTTTTTCATTTTTTATTCAAATCACAAAGTCCCGGCTTGGAAAAATCCATTTTATCTTGTTGTTAGAAATCAGAATTACTACAGATGTGAATTTGCAGTGACACAAAGTTTAATACCAATAACAGAGTTTGAAAACTGGCACCAAGCAAATCTCTGCAGCAGATGGAGCACTATTAAATCAGAAGCCAAAGATGCCATAGAGTCGTGCAGCTAAATGGCATAATTTATAGTCTCGCTGAGAATTCCTTTAGAGGAAAGCTCCTCATTAATTTCCTTTGAATGGATGAAAGAGCAGAGAGACGAGGGCGAAAGGTAAAGCAACTGTAGCCACCATATAGAATGACCACACCTTATAGCAAATCACTGAGGCATGGCATGTGGTTTCTGGGAAGGCATTCCCACCATCGTCAATCATATGATGCTTGAAAGGGGAAGTCGCTCTGGAGACAGAAATCTGAGGAAGAACAGAGTGAGCTGTGTGTCACTCGCTTCCCTAAAGATAATGCTGCTTTGACAGGGCCTTTGAGTATCTTTGTTTTTTCAGCTAAGTCCATTTCATAGAAGGAAAAGATAAGCGCAAGATGCCAAACATCCCCTTTCAGACAGGTTTTGGAAAGGCAGGTGAACAGATGAACAGCAAAAGGGATCCCGCGGGATATCCTGTTAAAGGGATTGTTCACACAAAACTGAAAAATGTTGTCTTTATTTACTCACAGATCCAAAACTGTTTTGACTTGCTTTCTTTCCTTGAACACAAAAGAAAACACAGTGAAGAAAGATGGAGACCTGTAACAATTGACATACATAGTATTAGTTTTTTCTACTATGGAAGTCAAGGTTACAGATGTTCAGCTTTTTTCAAAATATTTTTTTTTTGTATGTTCACCAGAATAAAGAAACCGCTTGAGGATGAGTGAATGTTCATTTTTGGGTGAACTGTCCCTTTAAGTCTGTGGTCTTGATTGATGCACATGCTGAAAAATTGCATACAAAACCAGTCTTATGACAAAAAATACAAAAATACACAGAGCAACACTGAAGAACATGATTTTATCCAGAATTAGCAGTACAATGTTATGATATTAAACCAACATATGCTGGCTCAATAAATGAAAAATAAATCACTATCGTTTTAAAACTATTGTTTTAAGGCAATCATTTTTAAAGGATTACAGTCTTAATTCAAACACAACATTGTTTTATTCATAATTTTTATCAACATGATAACTAAATCAACTAAATAAAACAATTAAATATGCTCACAGTTTTATAGTTACCTTTATATATGTTATATATTGTTCTATATATATAGGCATTGGACAGTATAAGATTTTGACGGTATGATAAACTTGGATAAAAATATAACAGTTTAACAGTATAACAGTCACGGTATTGTGATGTTTTTTCCCCCCTTTGAACATAATATATTTTATTTTAAGAAACATTTTAAATATTTTGCAGCAGTAAACATGTCAGGCCAAATAATTCAAATTATTCATTGACTTCAGATTTCTTTACAATGTCCAACTGCATCTTCTCTGCTGGTAATACTGTTGTCCTAAAAAAAAAAAAAAAAAGTCCAATTTTTTTTTTTTACATAAACCATAGGAACGGTATAGCAGAAAATTTTGGCTGTTTTAAAACCTTGACTTTTCCTAATCGTGGTATACTTTAAAAACAGTTTCATCCCATGCCTAATATATACACTTTACAATTATATCTAATTAAATAAAGGGTTACACATAACCTTTTTGGTCTGGTCAGACTTGGATAGGCATGGGACGATAACCGGTTTCAAGGTTTACCACAGTTAGGAAAAGTCATGGTTTTAAAGCCGCTAAAATTTTCTGTTATACCGATCTGAAGTTTTTTCTGAATGTGTTTGTAAATGAATCTGTGTTTTTGAAACTAAAGGTAGCAGATGTCATTTATTTATTTTAATTATTTAGGCTTTGTTACAAAATATTATAAATGTTTTCTAAAGTAAATTATTAAAAGTATATATTAAATTATTAGAAAATGTAGGGTTTTAAAACCTTGACTATTCC
This sequence comes from Danio rerio, assembly GCF_052040795.2. NCBI lineage: Eukaryota > Metazoa > Chordata > Actinopteri > Cypriniformes > Danionidae > Danio > Danio rerio. Next base: position 28,290,839 of record NC_141032.1, read on the forward strand.
AAACCGCGGTATACCTAAAAAACGGTTATCATCCCATGCCATATCATCTCATAGAGTAAACGTTTGAGATACGGAACCCTTAGCTGAGGACAAAAATAAAAAATAAAAAAGCAATCCAGTGGGTTTATCAGGATGCCATGAAGTGTCCTAGACATTGTGTCAGGTGGCATCCACAATAACACACTATTAAAAATCAGTTGTGTGATCGATAACTGTGCCAAAATTGGGGTAATGTAGTTATTTTGATGAATAAAATTGAGCACAATAAAACACTTAAAAAGTTATAAAAACTGAAAAAATAAACAGAATTCAGGAAAAATAAATCAGAAATAGATAAACGATGAAACTGATTTCGAAGGGCCTTGATTTATAATCTAATTGGATAAAACATGGTGATTTCATCATAAACAATTATCAACCTACAGCAAAAAGGCATAAACAAGTTGCACTTTTAAAACCAGAATGTCTTAAAAGAGGTAATCTAACAATGACAGGACTGAAATGTGTCCATCATCTCCATGAAGTGTTTAGAAAAACAAGACAAGCCCTGCTCACCCCAACACACTCAAACACAAACATGCTTTTCGTCAACACGGAGCATGCTCTCTAACTGGTAGATAGAGTGAATGTGGTATGTGGATATGTGTGCTGGCATGCGTTTCCCTGGCCCCTCCTGGGGGCCCCTCCTTGCAGGCAACCCAGCGCCTCGCCTGCCTCTCAAGTCACGCCGGCCAGCAGGGAGAGCAGACTTCCTGGCTCCACTCTCATTGTTTGCTTGGCTGCTTCTGAGGCTCATCCAAGGCTGGATTACCATAAGAATACTGAAACGTTCCTGCAGAGCAAACCTCCTGCTGCACTTCTTCTCTCCTGTCCTCCTCCCCCTGCTCTATCCATCATTCCACCTCTTCCAATCTCTCAGTCACGCTCTGCTACCAGCAGGCCCGGATTAAGAACTCAGGGGCCCCTGGGCACATTATCTTGTAAGGCCCCCTACCTGGCCGCACCCCAATAGTTGAATTTAAAAAATAAGAATAATATAATAATTTTTAAATAAAATGAATCTATAATTTGTTGCCCACATATTCAAATAAATGATTATAGTACATATGTATTTATAGTCTGTAAAGATTCAAATTATTTTTCAAAGCACTAAATAAAAATACTAATAAAACTACACACACACATATATATATATATATATATATATATATATATATATATATATATATATATATATATATATATATATATATATATATATATATATATATTTATTTTTTATTTTTTTTATTTTTTTTAAGGGTATTTTACTGTATTGCTTTTACAAACTTATAAAGCATATTATTGCCATGGCATATAACGCACAATGCTTCTCCAATCCAGTTCAATGAATCTGAGTTCTATGAATCTGAGTCTTTCATAATACAAACACTAATTTACTGTCTCTCTCCTCCTCTCCCTCTATTTTCTCTACTCTTCTTGTGATGAAGACTTGATTATAAACCTAAAAGTATCCGAAATCACACACACTATACCTCTTCTCTCCCGTCTCTCTCTCTCTCTCTCTCTCCCTCTCTCTCTCCCTTTCTGTCTGTCTCTCACACGATGAATCCAGTCCGCGCTGCGCTGTCGTTAGCCTCCTCCGCCTGGTTAATGCTAGCTACTCATCATTTAAAGTTAACATCTTCTTCTGTACCCTCATTCTCCTGATCACGGGTCTGTTTAAAGATGGTGTGTATGGAAAATGCCTCAATAAAGATGCCTCCTCTCCTCTTTTTCTCGCGTTTGCTAAATCCACTTGTCCACTCATTTTTGATCTATGACAGATATAACGTTAACGTTACACTAAAGTCCGCTCAGTTTAGTGCGGGTTATTACAGAACTGACGTTTCCGCGCTTGACCAATGACAGCATTCTGTTTAGTTAACGAAAGAAAGGCAATTTAAATATAATAATAATATTACTATGTGATCGCGATTTTTTTTGCTCAGAGGAAATACAGTTGTCTGAGCAATATAGTTTTTGAAGAGAGGGAGGCGCGGCAGGCGCCTATAAAAAGGCTAAACATTATTAAATACCCACGAGACACTTGTGACTTTATATCACATTTGCATTATTTTTAAAAAATGTTTCTTTCCTGTTAAAAATAAATATATTTCCAATCTGATATGTAATGGGGAGTTCAACTGATGGTGGATTCGAACCAATGTTATGAGTAATCGCGTCAAAAGATGATGCCGTGTGCCTTACAAGGTGCGCCACTGCGGATGTATTATTTCACTGCTCTTTACTCATCTTGTCTCTATCAATCAGGCATCGATGGGCGTAAACCCTGGATAGCTTAGTCCAACTAGATGCGCTATTTGCAATTAGCCTAAAAAGACACTCCGAAATTGTCTTTTTTTCTCCCCCCTCGCAGGGGCCCCTAGTGCGCAGGGGCCCCTGGGCCTGTGCCCATAAGGCCCATTGGTTAATCCGGCCCTGGCTACCAGCACCGCCTGCCTTTCGCCTTTTCCTCTCACATCTACAGCCGCCTTCAGTTTGTATCTGTGGCTTATCTGATGTCTGAACAACCCTCAAGAGACACAGAACAGACTAATGGAAATTTAAAAGAGGGTTATTGGAAAACAAGACCGTACAACTGATAGTATTGATACTGAAAAGGTGCAAGAGGGTAAAAATGAAACATCTGTGGGTAAAACTGAGTGGAAAGTGCAGAAAGTTGAAGGGAAGGAAATGGGGCGGAGGTTTGAGGCGCGGGACTGAAACCAGACAGCTGTGGGTTCAAAAACACACTGATGATGCTGTATGTGGTTTTTTGAGCTCATCCTGCTCTACCAAACACCCACGTGAAGGCCATAGTGATGCCATAGTGGTTGACACATATTTACAATTGTTTGTCACCAGGGCTTCACATTAACTTTTTTGATCCCCAGCCATTGTGGCTAGTAGATTTCCAACATTACTAGCCACGTGCCTTTTTCACTAGCCACAATTTTATTGTTGGGAAAATATATTTTGTATGCTTAAATTTGACTTTGCTATAATTACTTGATTTAGATTATGTGTTGTGTCCACATGCCATGTGTTGCATATGAGCTTGCTTAATGTGCATGCGCTAATGCGTTGTGTCACATTGCAATTAGTTTTTTTTCACATGATTTTTTTTAGGGCTCAAAATTAAGGTTTTACCAAATTTATCTATCCTGGCTAAAGGTCCTATGTGACCAACTACACGTAAATGGAGAGTTAATCTCATATTAAAGCAATATTTTGGGTAAAAAAAAAATAAAAAAAAGAAGAAAAGAAAGAAAAAAAACATAATTAAACAATATTATTAAAAATACCTGTAAGCAAAAGAAAGCAGGTAAAAAAAAACATACCATGTGTGATCATGAAAGATGATTAATGTTAGGCCTGATAATAATCTGTTCGATGAATAATTAAAGCAAAAGCAGAGTCTGCTGCCGGTTACAAAAGGATATATTAAAAATACATCAAAGGGGAAAAGTTGTCGTATTTACCCAGACAATTTAAAAAGAGCATACATTAAAGCAGTAATCACAATAGTGTGAAACAGTGATATTTTTTTTATCCAAGGTAATCATACCGTCAGAAACTTATACCGGCCCATGCCTACAGGAAATATTATGACAGAATTGTATGTGAACTTTTTAATTTCTGGCTTTTTTTTAATTTTCTTTTTTTAATACTATAATTTTAATACGACATTTTCAAAGTATAAGAAATTGTACAAATTTCAACTGTAAACTATAAAATGAAAAAAATGCAATGTGAAGGGATAAAAGTCTTTAAATGTTTCAATTATAGCATATGCAGTGAAATTAACATTTCAAAACAGGTAATTAAGACCAACTAGTGACATTCGATTGAGGCAGTATTGATTTATTTAGCATTTGATGTGTTCAATCAAGTGCACTAATTATAGTTCTGAAGAGCAAAAGTAGTCATTTAGAATGGAGAATTCAAAACTCAAATATAATTGTTACATGGCATGATATAATGTTTTATTCTCGTCTGCCAGCCATTTCCAGCCTGGTCTTAGCTGGTTAGACTGGGAGATGACTAGATAAGATCAGTTTGACCTGCCTAGCCAAAGCCAGCTGTGTCCAGCTCAAACCAGGCTGGTCAAGCTGGTTTTGGCTGGTCCTTTTTCAGCCTGACCAGCTAAGACCAGGCTGGAAATGGCCAAGACCACTCTAAAACCAGGCTGGTTTACCAGCTTAGGCTGGTTTCAGGCTGTTTTTTTCTCCAGGGTTATTATTAATAAGAATAGCCCATTCTTTATAAAAAAAAAATAACCCTTATTGAAAATCTCTAAGCATCGAATTTACTGGGATTTATTTTTCAAAACTCCAAATCTGCTTTTCCTCTTTATAACAAAAAACTTCCATCGATCCAAATGTCTAGACAAGAGCCAGACTACAAGCTGCACCGAAACTGACCACTTCAGAGAGTCCACCTCTAGCCTCACTTTAACATCAATGAGCACCATGTCAAATAGCAGCACATCACAATTTAATTTTACAATCATAACATTTCCTCACACAGAAAACACACTTTTCTAAAAGTAAGTAAATTTGTCTGAGAGAAGTTGTGTTAATGGTGGTTCAGATTTACTGCCATAAACACTCTCTGTTTGGACGTACAGAGCAGATCCTGGGAAACTTGTGCAGAGGCTGCTGTGGGTTCACAAGACGGCTAGATCCATTCTAGTCTGTAATTACAACATTGAGCTGAAAATAAGGCTTTGTTTAAGCAGATGCACACGCTCCAGCACATTCCACAACCAAATGTAACTTGGTTCTCCAGAGAGGGCTTCACGTCACTGAGACATATGGCTGAGAGGTTCATTTCTGAAAAACACAGCAGAAGGCCCAAGCTCAGCCCAACAATCACAAATCTGGAAACTGGACAAGAAATGCTCTGAACGTTATACATTACACTATTGTACAAAGGCACAGTGCCAGTTTTTTTTTTTTTTTTTGTGACAAATGTGACACCAGAGAATGTGTAATGGGACAAATGTTTTGTTTTTTTCCATTGTTCAAAGTCATTGTTATGGTTTCAGAAAAGTATTCTAATCAAAATCCTAATAATCAAAGCTATCAGATTCACCCTGTCATATTACAGGAACAAATAAGCTTGTGAAATGTATTAGAATAGAAAACAGTTATTTTAAACAGTAATAAGATTTGCAATGCAATATACAATTTTTACTTTATTTCTTTTTTAAAAGATGTAGCCTTAGTGAGCATACCATAATTGTATCAACAACACTGTACGTGTATTTGTACTTCACTGATTTTCATATGACTTGACTATAATTACTTTATTGGTCAGTCGATATTTTTAGCAAATGAGATGAACACAGAGTTCAGTGTATTTGAAATCAAACAGACAATTGTTTATGTCACACAGTAAACAAGTTAACTAGTCACTAGCAAATCTGTGGTGCATTTGGTGCTGATATATTTGGAAAGGTTGGCCAAATATGAATCATTGTGAAACTTTTGGGAAAGGATACATCAAATGACATATTCTATTCTATTCTATTCTATTCTATTCTATTCTATTCTATTCTATTCATAAATGTACAAAACACACACAAACACTAAACAAAAACGTATAAAATAAATGACTGTCTTTAGTCTAGTGGCCTACAACAATTATTTTCGATAATAATACTTATATTTTTACAATGTGCAAGAAGTTATGGCATTCAAAAATATGAACACATCCTGTAAGTCTATAAAGCATTCCCTATGTGATAACGCCTATTGAAATGTAGTTTAGAATTAAAATCAAGTTAAATTACAAAAACTAAAAATTGCCTTATTAGATATGTAGTCACATATACCTATTAGAGATGCTCCGATCAGGATTTTTGCATCTGATACTGAATACTGATACCTTGTCATGGTGATCAGCTGTTACAGAGTACCGATTCTGATGCATTATAATGCATTAAGCACATTTTCCCTTCAAAAGTATGATACCTAAGTGGAGATCTCTCCTTACCCAAGAGAATAAATTTAAAATTCAGCATATAATCCCTTAAGCTTGTCTCATAAAAAATAAATAAATAAAAATTGGTAAAAAATTTTTTTTACTAACAATTCAATTTGGAAACATTGCAAACTGTAAAATGGCCTAAATCCATGCAGTAACTGCTATATGTATAACATCGGTGCGCACTTGCATCTTCTTCTGCTTGTAAATGCAAAAACAAACATTTGCGTTCGGTTCATGAGAGCAATTACCGATTGAGTCATTGAATGTGATTATCGGCAAATAGAGATCTCTGACCGATGTCCTAAGAACTATACAACAAACAAGAAGTTAATCCTGCCGAGTTTCAATTTAGACAAAATAGGCTAATTTTCGGTTTTGCAAACAAAACTATTTCTGAAACAAACTGCAGAGCATTTGTGCATTGAGATCAACATCGCAGTAGGGTTGGGCGATGCTGACCGATTTGGCATTGTATGATGTCTTATGTGAAACATCGCAATGGATGATGGCATCATCGTCGTAGGCGGCGGTGAATTGTTTATTTATAAATAATTAATTAAGTTATAACAAATTAATTAATCATTTGTAGCCTACAGTTTCAACTACCTGACCAAATCATAAATAAATAAAGATAAGTTACATACAAATTACCACCTTTCAATCACTTTTTCCCCAGGACTCTGGCATGAATAGGCAGAATGATGTGTCATTACAATGGCGTCGAAAAACTTGGTTGATAAAATAGGAGCACAACCAACAACAAGCAACCAAAAGTATCTGAGATTTTTGCTAAAATTACTAAGTACAAGCGTGAAAGTGACAGATTAAAGCAGTGTACTAATGCTGTGACACATTACTTGATAGATTCAAAAGACTGAAGAGTCGTTAGATAGAGATAAGATTGAAAAGTCGTTAGATAGAAACAAGATTAAATAAATATCTTGTATAATACTTATAGTGAGACGCGATCCAGCGGTATATCCTTGATAAACTGTCTGACGTGCACTGCTCTCTGGGGTGACTGCTAGACTTCAGATTCAGACTCGCACATAGCCCTGCACTGCAATACATGACAGAGAGTGTGTGTGTGTGTGTGTGGGGTCATGTCATGTGTGTTTTAAACGGTATAGTGTGAAAGGGGGGCTTTTCAGAATTTCTAGTTGAAACGCCAGTGTGAACGGGACCGTATTCTTTTTCAAATGCAATTTTAAAACTAAGCCGTAATAGTGTAAAGGGGCCTCCGCGCCCACACTAGCGTTTCGGAACATCTCTCCATCTACACCAAAATGCTGAAAACGCACATCACGTGACCACACACACACGCACTCAGGCATGCGCTGCAGCCTGTCAACCCAGATGAGAGCTGTGCTCGTCCGAGCATCAAGGATCTAACGCTGAATCTAATCTCACTATATTTGTTAAACGTCACATTTTTTCTTGTTGTCTCTATCTAATGATATATTCCCTGACTTTGGTCTTTTTAATCTATGACTTGTTCTCAGGTAACGTGTTTTGACTGAGCCCAAAGATAAGTTAATGATTAATGTAACCACGTACATTCTGTATATTGACTGATTGCTTGCCTTAATTTCCAATAATGTATAAATTTATTGTACATTATACTGTTATAATGGCCATTATGGATTATTAAAACTGATATTCAGCAAAAGAGAGGGTTTCATATTTTCATTAAAAATGAAGAGGAGGCAGTAATGTTATAGGCTCCGTCTTGTTTTGAATACGCATACAGTATAGAAGATGCTCATATATACAGCACAACGCCTCAACCTTTTCTGCTGTCTATTAAGTTGTTAATATCAAAATGAAAGCAGTTCCTTATATCATGTCATTATTAAGATATAGTGAAACAACGTAGCCAGGATGATGTGAATACGGTTATAAAGTACACTGTTCCCCTTGAAGATTACCCAAAATGTCCTTGGGAGTCTGTTTTCCATATCAAACTTGTGAAGTCTGAACTTCAAGGAGAGGATGCAGAACTGTGTGTGTAGGCTACTTAATATTGAGGAAAAAGCCCCAATCAGAGAGGTGAATGTCTGCAGCACCGCTTGTTTTCAGATGTCTCCATTTACCCCCATCCACACTGAGACGGAGAAGCAGCGTTTTAGAATGAAAACGGCCTCTTCAGTGTTTTCAAAACGCTCTGTTTTCTGCGCTCGAAAACTCCGGCGCAGTGTGGACAGATGGCCTAACCGTAGCAAAACTTATGCGTTTTCAAACTAACACGCATTAGTGTAAACGGGGCCTTAGTGTGAATTTTTTCGCAAGCGGTTTTCTGCTGCGATGGAGGATCGCGATGCCGGCTCAGCATCATGATTTCTATCGGCCATCAGTGATTGACGATAGCATCGTCTATCGACCTGACCCTACATTGCAGTATTTTGTTCCGGGATGAATCTTTTTTTTAACTAATCATTTGAGTAAATGATTTAAAGATCCTTTTATAAATAATCACTCGTTTCATTTATAAATGAATTAGCCATTTTGAATGTTTGAGAAGTTGACAAATACTCGTTAAGACAGGGATTTTTGTTGTAGTAATAATTATGTAGCACAAATTGAGCTACTATAGCTCTTTAAAAACCTTATAGTAAATGAATGTACAGGAGCCACAAACGCTTGGATATCACTTAGAATGTCATTTTCATCCAATTTTATTTTCCTTTCTGCATTTTTAAATCAGAGTAGTGTTCCCTACCCATGGAAGGTCATCTGAGTTCCACCAATCTACACATTTATGAGTGTGAAATCCTGTCTGACAGATCAGAGACCACAGTGCTGACCTATGCAAGCCAATTCTTTTTGGATACGAAGAACAAAATCCATATTACTAAGTGGCTAGTCCCTTTGTGTATAGAAACACATGTCATCCAGCTGGCAAGTGAATGTGACATTGCCCCCTTTCCCCAAAAACACTAAGTGCAAATTGTTTTGAGCTGAAGGACGTTACCCTGATGAGCAAAGCATGAAAGAGCACTTCATGCAGGGCTCTCCGATGTCTCCAATCCTCCAGACAGGACACTTAATGGCTGCGGCAGGAGATTCCTCTGTATCAAACAGATCCTTTTCACACTCTGCAGAGCCCGTGCTGCCAGAATGTCTGTTCCCGCATGAGCTTACAAATCAAGATGTCTGCCACAAGGTGTTTAAAATGATGCTATTTTTTCTTGCTTATCCACATAGATTGGAAAGACAGACTCTGGGATTGCTGGAGACTTGTTGTCTTATCGCTGTTGTTTTGAGCTGCTGTCTCTCAAAAGGCAGTAGGGCATGGCATATAAAGGAAAGAGATGCTATATTTTCTATTATCTGCTCTCAAATTCCATAGCTGTTGGATAACAAAAGAGGTTTTATCATCTGTGGCAAACTTTCTACCTGTCCTGTAGAGGAAGTTTGGTTTAAGCAGAAACTTTTTGCCCAATGACTGACTGGTGGCTTTGTTTATCCCGCTTTGGTATGTTTGGTACTGAAATGTGGTATTAACAGCACAAAAAAATGCTAAAATATTTTAGTGGAAAGATTTCATAACTGTATAAAATGCAGCGCTCAACCGATTTCTCGAATATAAAAGTGTGAAATAAGATATAGATGAATCAAACTAAAAATTATGCTTGGTTGAAAACTCAACACAAAAAATAAATACCAGGTTTAAACTATTTAATTCAATTTAGCTTTATTTATATAGCGTTTTTACAAAGTAGATTGTGTCAAAAGAACTTAACATAGAAATCCTAGTAAATTGAAACTGTCAGTCCAGTTTTCAGAGTTTAGTTTAGTGTGGATTTTCACTGCTGAAAGTCCAAACACTGAAGAGCAAATCCATCGATGCGCAGCTCCATAAATCCCAAACCAAGCAAGCCAGAGGTGACAGCGGTTAACAAAACTTCATTAATTGACTAAAGTGAAGAGAAAAAAACTTTGAGAGAAATTAGGCTCAGTTGGGCATGACCATTTCTCCTCTGACCAAACTTCTTTTGCAAAGCTGCAGTCTAAGTGCCAGAGGCTGGAGAACGTTGGACGTCCGTCTACTTCAATAAATGGTTAATGAGAATGTATATAACCCCTGATAAACTTATTCATTTATCTGCTAATATTCTAGATGTGTGCTCTAAATGTTTCGATAATAAAGGTATACTATATCACAGCCTCATGCAATGTCCTAAAGAGATAATTGGATGTGTGTCAGACATGTTTAATATTAAAATCTCTTTGAATGTAAAGCTCTGTAGTCTTGGTACTCTCTGTACTCTTGTGTGCATTATTGTTTTTGTTAATTTGTCATTATGTTTCAATTCACTAGTTTTATTTATTTATTATTATTTTTTATTTTTATATTTTAGTTATGTCATTTGAATGTGTATATGTGTGTATGTATATGTGTATATACATATCTAAGAAGTGTGTGGCTGTGGAGAAAAAAAATCTAACCATATTTGGAAAAAAACAAAAGTTTAGAAAGAAGATAAGCCAGGCTTAAAGCAAAAAAATTGAAAAATAAATAAAAAATTATCTTTTTTTTTTTAAAGAAGGTTACCTTCAAGCTAACCACTGTTATTTATTTTTTATTTTTTCCCAAACTCTGCAATATAGGCCATACATAGCCCAATCTGTTAAACTTCTAAAAGTCTATAATGTTACAACTTTATACAGAGTTTACTGCTCTTTTACTCAAAGTTGTAAAGTCTTTGTTCCCCATTCAAACAGTGAAATCTGGACACTCTCATTCCAGATCCAACAATCAGTGAATTCAAATAAACTTTTAAAAGTTCAATTTTAGCCAGAAATAAACAATAATTTGTCTTTGTAAATCATAAACCATTCTGTCTAATTGAACCATTCCAGTTCAAATTTTTTACTAAGCTCCAGTAACTGGCATGGATTGTATCTAGGATTTTTCCAGCATACACAGATTACTCAGACTATATGTAAAAGACACATACTTATATAAACAGTTCCAAACAGTGGAATAGATCACATAAAACAGGTGTCCGAAGTATTTCTAACAAAACTCAGAGTTCGCTGACAATGTCACTTTCCATTATGCCCCATGTGCATATTTGAAAGATTTCCTGCTTCTGAACTTTGCAGATGTTCGCTGGCATGTATGAAATATTCCATGCCCAATCTCAAAATAACTTCCTTATATGTGTGTGGTCTGAGTGTTAGCGCAAGTCAATAAAGGAACGGATTGGACTGAGCAAATTGTATGGGAATCTCAGGCAGCGCAGGCTCAGTTTATGAATGCGAAATTGTATGGCAACAGGGCAGTGTGTTTGCCCAGAAACCACAGTAACGAAGAGGCTGAAGGAACACGCTGGAAAACTTTAGAGCTGCCCACAGGCGAAGGCCCTGTTTAAAGTCTGGCAGATCACACGGCCTCGTTCAGCTCCACATCCTTTGCAAACATGTGGCTGCAATTGAGTGGAACAGCCCCTCCCTCCAGCCAGCCGTCCCACCAGACCCATGTAAACATCCCAGGTCCATACGACCCTCTGCATCATGGACTGATTGACCCATGCCTCTGAGCGACGGCTAAATGTGCACTATAGGCTAATCAAGAGTAAAGCCCATAAGTACCTGAGAAAATCCCAATGGTGATCCCGTCTATGAGGTGGTATGGAGTTCTGATGTAAACACAGTTCTCATATGTTGTAGGTCATTAATGCGATGGAGGTGGGCTGCAGGGGAGCTGGATTCTGACAGACCAATCATGCGCCAATAATTATGAGACAGGAAACCCACTGATTGCGTAGGTCTGTCTCTGTCTCAGACATAGGGTTAAGGGTTAATCTCTGGGCTTCAGTAATCAAGGTTGCTGCATGATCCTTCTTTCACCATGAAAATACAGCCAAAAGTGAAGGAAGTCAGGAAAAATTGCAGCATTTACTAATGTAATTCGCTATGGAGTGAGTCTTTGAAAAAGAGGTGACCCTCTGGTAACAGAGAGCAGAACGCTCCAACCATTTACCGGCAGTTTAATTTCACAAAGCCTTCTGGGAAATATGACAAACGCTGATTTACAAGTATAAAAACCCACAGATCAAAGGTATAGGGCATAAACTCAATGCTAAAGTGAAGGGGGTATCATACACCAGCACACAAGCAGCAGCAGCAGCAGGTTCTTACCTGACAGGGTAGCAAACGTTGCAGTACATGATGATCCAGTGTACTCATCAGTGTCAGTATTTACAGAGTCCTTCTGTCTTAAGCTGAAGCCACTAACTCCTGTAAAAACCTAAAAATGGAAAAGCAAAGATATACATATTTAAGTATTATATTACATGTTGAAAACTGAGAAGGTAATTTAGCCATAAAAGAGCATTATCAAATGATTTTACCTGAAATTATGGATATAAAGCTCTGTTTAATCAGAAAATTAAGATGTAGGGCTGCACAATGTTGAAAAAAATGTAACATTGCAATATATATATATTCCTCCAAAAACACTTACAAAATGGTAAATTATAATTCAGACTAAACATTGTGCGTGCTTGCGATGTGACTATTGTGAATGATCACATTGGGATATCGATGCTCAAATGATATATTGTGCAGCCCTATTAAGACTAGTATTTCTTGTCAATACAATCACAAGTGAAAAATGCTAAATACATGTATAAATGGGGTCTAAAACATTTCAAGCTTTGAGTCCACTTTGGAAAACTTCATGTCCTGGCAGAAAATACATTTGATTTGATTGTTTTTTATTGTGGAGACGCTCATGTGGTTAAATCAAAACAACAAGACCAACTACTCTCGGCCTACTGACCAAACACAAGATTGTAATACAACTTGTAGTGTGAGGAAAAAGTACCCAAACAAGCTATTTGTACTATTGTTCTTGTGTCAAATGACAAATACTGCGATCGAAATCACAGTTTACATTCACACTGTATTCATTTGCTTGCTATTTTGTTATGTTATATATGTTATATTGATTTGTTCAGTCATTGTGCACCAAAAAAAGCATAAATGATATACAAATTTAACTGAGAAAAAAAATGCAAAACACAATTAATCAGTACTGCAATACTCTACATTTACATTGAGATTTAAGGGATGCAACCTGATTTTTTTTTCCTAATCACTGTGGCGCATGTCTAAGTGTAAAGAATAATGGGAAAAAATGTGTGTTAACTCAGTGGTTAGCACTGTCGGCTAACAGCAAGAAGGTCACTGGTTTGCTTGGGTTTTCCCCACTGTCCAAAGACATGCAGTACAGGTCAATTGGATGGAATTAGTTGTATGAATGTGTGTGTGTGTGTGTGTGTGTGTGTGTGTGTGTGTGTGTGTGTGTGTGTGTGTGTGTGTATGGGTGTTTCCCAGTACTGGGTTGGGCTGAATGCACATCCTGCAAAAAATAAATAAATAAATAATGCTGGAATAGCTGGCGGTTCACTCAGATATTAGGCCGACGAAAAAAAAATTAATGAATGAAATTGAGGATGTGGGTATTGCACTCAAAAATGAATGCAAGCTTGAAGCCGATTATGAGTTCAATAGAGGAGCCTTAGAGCCAGGACACACAAATACAACGCCAAACAAGGAGCGCAGATGAAAACAGACGTTAGCCAATACCAGTTGGGTCTCACTGATGTGGATGGTAACCTACTGAAGAGTGATTGCGTGGATTTGCGCCTGCATCTTAAGACAGGTCTTTCTGCACCCACAGGGGGCAGTAATGTCATATTTTAATCAGTAAAGGGAAACCAGAACTTAAGACGCACACACAAACCATAAAAAAAGGATTTAGTACCATTATCACAGTAATTGTCATTTTTGGATTTGTCAAAATTGGATTTGCTCATGTAAATATGTCTGCTGACATCTAATAATCCATATTGTTTGCAAATATTTGATAAATGCTGAGAATTTTTAACTGTTTACTGTAGGGCTGTGCGATTAATCAAAACTGAATCGCAATCGTGATTTAAAATGTTGTGATTAGCGAAATCGCAAGAGGGTACAATATAAAATGTATTTAATTTCTCCCGCCCAGAGCAAATGCGTGATTACTGTCTATAGCCCCTTTCACACATACAGACCTTTCCGGAAAATTACCGGCAATTTTCCGGAAAGGTTGTATGTGTGAACAGGCCCTTTTTGAAAATACCAGTAAATTCGTTCTGGCTATTTTCCGGAAAGAGAAGTAATTTGCTGGAATGCTGCGCTTTGTGAATGCAGAAGGAAGATTGCCGGAAAGAGCGTGAACAGCACTTTTTTGAATTTACCGGTAAAGTTGTTCCGGAAATTTTCCGGATATTTACCGGTATCACTGTGTGAAAGGGGCTTATGTGTGAAAGGCTTACTAGCCAATTGAGTGAGGACACATTCATTCTACCCAATCAGAATTGAGTAACTGGACTACACAGAACACACACAATAAAAAACAAACAAACAAACAGGAAGGCATAGACAAGTAGGATGATGGCATCTGTCACTTAATATCAAAGCCAAATTCATTTTAAAGAAAAACAGCACAACGATAATATGGGATTGGTAATATGTTGGTTTCAAAGTCACAGAGAACGAACAAAAACAGGTCATTTGTAAAAGCTGTTGTAGACTTGTTGCCACATAACAAGGAAATAGAACAACCAGCACCTAAAAAGCACCACAGGCAGCTATATGGAGAGTGTCTTGCAAAAAGCCAACATAAAGTATTGCCAATGACACTCAATCTAGTAAATGTTGGAGTAAATAAGTATCTTTTCAGTGTCTTTTTTTGAAGAAGCTACGATAAAGATTATTGAGCTGAATCTTAACTATAAAATTAAAATCGCAAACGTATTATCTATCAAAAAAAAAAAAAATGCAATTAGATATTTTTACCCAAATCGCACAGTCCTAGTTTACAATTGTTGAATTGTTTACTTGGGTAACTGAATGACCAGTCATACTGTCCTACATAGCGAATCGGGTCAACTCAATACAACATCAACCTGACAAGAGTTGATGTGTGGAATACACCAGCCGGTCCTGACGACCCAACCAACAGCCAACCAATTTCTTGTTGTGTCCTGGGCTTTAAACAATGTGGCTTTTGAACACCAAAAAATATACAAAGCATAAGTGGAAATTGAAAGCTAACAAGAATTTCACACTTACTAAACGACACTGAATAAGCCACACATGAGATCAGAAATGGTGTTCTCCAAGAATTAAACAGAACTGAGAGTTTGTGTGGATTAGTTCCCAACACAGCTCCCAAACACTCCTCAGACAGAGTGTCACCAAGCCTGAGACATTCAGATCCGCACAGGTGCCAGGAGGAGTTGACCCCGCTGCCCTTGCTCAGAAAGAGGATTACAACTTATTTCCCAAGTCCAGGAATGTTGACTTCCTCCCAAATCTGGAGCTTTAGAAGTCTTTTCAATAAGCCCCATCAAAAACCAGCAGTTAACTATATGAAATAATTAGCAGCAATTAATCAGTGGCTTGTGTATACACATCTCCACTAAACTAAACTCGTGTGTGTAATTTGTGACGCTTTGCTGGAGAGCTGAGAGAGAAACTGTGCTAAAAGTTGAGAGACAGCTGTAGGAAGTGGAAATCAAACATTTGAAGATGCCATCACTGCTGTTAATTCCAGAGGGTTTAGTAAAACCAACAGGGTGTATAAAAACGCAATCGGGGCTCTGAGGGGAGACTAATACGATCAAAGCGAACGATCAGCCATAGCTAATTGAAATTAAAACCCATGAAATGAGAAGGTTAGTGTGGTTCACTGAGGCGCTGGCAATGGGAACACAGATGCTTGGAGGGAGGGCTCAACTGTGCATGCAAAGCACCCACACGTTTTTTTACACCGTGATTACGATGATCCTTAATGTTTGTGATATTTTACAAGCTCATAGAGAGCAGTCACGATTCAGTGGGAAGGCGACAGCTGAGCTTTTCTGTTAGAATCTTTAGTTGTGTGAGATGACAGCAAACTTGTTTACTGCACGACTTTGTGCGTGCCTTAAAACCAACAATCAATGAGCAGAACGCCACAAAAACTTTCTTTTAAACGGTCAGAGATTCCTTCTAAGTCTACATGTGAACTCTGTAACCCCAGGAAGTGTTTTTATTAGTCGGACAACCAGCACACATCTCCTTTTGCGCTGAAATAAACACCAAAGCAAAACAGTGCGTTGAAAGGTGTGACTGGCATGGAATAAAGGAGAGAGTTAATAATTAACCATGGCCTCACAATAGTTGAGTGGTGATGACCCCCTTGTAACACATCTGTTCATATTCACCATTTAGGAACTCTTACTCATTTCCTCTACAAAGCAGAGACCTATTATGGAGGAAGTCATTCAATTACAACCAGCCATTCTCCATTCATTTAAGTTACAGCCCAGAAACAGAAAACACAATGTAGGCTATTGCTCCTTGTGCTGTACAAGAACTTTAGCTAGACTTGTCTTCTCAAATCTGCTTACCAAAACCCAGTCATGTTTTAAAACAACATTGCATAAAGGAGTTGAGAAGCTCAGAGATATCATAACACTTTTAAAATGATCAATTCATATAGACTCGTCTAAAATAATTTTGTTGGTGAATTCTATGTGACTTTTTAGACATATTAGCTATTTTGATGCCAATGTTGACATCTGTTGCTCAATTATGTAACCCTTTGTCATTAAAATAGATATATGCTATCTGGAGTAGGGCTGGGCGATATAGTAAAAATGCAAGCTAGATAATTATTTTCTACATTGAATGATAACGATATATATTTCGACATGAGTTGTTAATGCTTCCAGATTTAAAAATGCTTCCCAACAGTGACTTCCCACAAAAATTAGAGGGTGCATTAAATGACATAATATATTTTGGCCAATAAGTTTTCGGTGGTCAAAAATTCGATACATATCAACACACTTTTAGATTTCCATTGTTGCACATTTCTGCTGTTCGATCTATATACATCAATATGGAGTAAAAAAGACCAGAGCTTATCTTTGTTATTGACATAAATTTTATCGTGATTTGATATAATATTGTTTATCGGCCCAACCCTAATCTGGAATGCAAGCCCTATGTGAAATACAGATCGGACAGAATGTGAAACCATTCCAATGCCTCGAACTATGTTCTTGCCTGGGCAAAACAAACATGCATCTCACTTGTAAATTTTTGATGGTTGAGGACTCCAATCAATTGGGGTGTCAAACTTATTTGTTTCTTAGATGCACCGCGATGCAGACTTGAACAATTTGGTATCGGTTCAGTAATAGATTCTTACCGGTTATTACGTACTGATGTCATTTATCTTATTTGTGCTATATGTCAGTAGCTTACTATGGCGAGGGAAGAGACTAAATTATAATACTTCAACTACATAAAAAGCAGATAACTGAGCACAATTTACTGCTTTTGAGTTTGCAGGACAGTCTTTCACTGGCATGGAAGTACATCAGAACCCAGCTAGAAAATAAACTGTAGACTCTCACTCTCTGTGGCCCCTTTGACCTGCTGGTGTGTTCGTATCTGCAGAGCAAGTTTTCTCCACTCCTTTGCCGTCTATAATGGATCAGCTGATCGTCGCAACCGTTTAACACCAGTGTTAGGTCTGGGCAATTAATCAAAAAGTAATCGAAATCGACATTCAAAACCTAAAATCGATCTAATTTTTCCAGGTAAATTTTTTCAATTACTTTTTCTACTTCTCGTGTAGTCACGTTACCCCGCTATGTTAAGGCTGATTTATACTTATGCATCCTACGCATGGATATATGTGTGTGTGGATGTTTCCCAGACATGGGTTGCGGCTGGAAGGGCATCCGCTGCGTAAAAACTTGCTGGATAAGTTGGCAGTTCATTCCGCAGTGGCGACCCCAGATTAATAAAGGGACAAAGCAGACAAGAAAATGAATGAATGAATGAGGATATACAAGAGTTATTTAATTCAGAAGAGATACAGCTTATTTTATACTTTTAATATGAAAAACATTAAAAATTAATAACTAAAAATTAAAAATGTTTCCAAAAGTGTAAGAAAAAAGTGACTGTTGAATTCAGGCAATGTGTATTTTAATATGATTTGTTCAATGCTGATGTTCAATAAATAATCATGGATGGTAGATAGTTTGTGTTTCCTTCAATTATTCTAAAAATCAATAATGCACACTTCATTCAAACATCCCTCACTTGGATTATGCGAGCATATATACTGTACAAAACCTGTCAGTGAACTATGAAGGCAAAAAAATTAAATAAATAAATTAAATATTTGTTTATTAATCATAATCAAGTTAAAATGTTCAATTAATCAAGATTTAGATTTTAGGCCAAATTGCATAGCCCTAATCAGTTTCCTGAACAGCACCAGAGCAGATCTGACCTTTAGGGCCTACTCACACTAGGCTATCCGAACCATGTCCAGGATCATTTGAGAAGTGTAAGTGCGCTGAATTGGGCTCAGGCACGGTTCACTGGGCCAGCCCTGACCCGGTTGGAAGAAGTGTGCCTGAACGCGGTTCACTTGGGCTTTGGTGCAGTACGCTTGTGTGTGAGTGCAAAATGCGCGTAAGCCCGAAAATGAAAGAGAGACTTGACTTTTAAGGGACTGTTTCATATGGATTTATTAATCATTCTTACTGTTCAATGAACGCAAACTGTCATAGTTTATTAAAGACGCAAACTTCTCACTGCACGACAGCTGCGCCTTCAGAAAACCTCCTAATTCCTGCAGCACGAGGACTTTATGATTGTTTATGAGCGTCAAAAGTGGCTGATCTGTTCGGCGAAATATTTGACTGCGTGTCACTGCATATCAAACAACTTACACGATTTTAACTAAAGAAATTTCCACTTTGCTAAGCAAAAGCGCTAACTGAAAAGCGCATCATCGATGACGTAATCATGCCCAGGCCCAAATGTAATGTGAGTGCGGTCCATCAGGGTAGGTGGGAGAAGGGACAAGCGTGCTTTGGCCCGGTTCAAGGCAACTGTACGGTGTGAGTACGCCCTAAGAGCCAATCTTTTCTATTAAGTGCGTAATCGATCATAGTTGTTTATGAACTCACTTAACACTTAAAAAAACAGCCGGATAATATTTATATTTGTTTATTTGCTATAAATGTTCATGTTGTTCTGTGCATGTACTTGAGTTTTGTTTGATACATTCAAAAATATTGTTTTCTTTGAGGAGGTAAAAGTTATTGCTATGATGCACAGGATTTACACAAGCACATCAGCACATTTAGAATATTGTACATTCAGAACATGGTTTTAATTTGTTATGTGTATGTTGTTGGTTTACTATGTAAACAGACCTGTGTACTGAATATGACAATTGGTTCAAGATTGTTTTTTGTTTTTTACCATCTAGATTTTAGTTCAATAATGTTCGTTTTCTAATAGAAAGTGAATGAACAGAATAATCTGTGTTTTATTTTTTTCTGGTGAGTCTATCTATCAACACATACAAATAGAATTATCAAGTGTAAAATTTTGCATAGTTTGACTGTATAAATTAAATAAATGTAACCTGTGTTAAAGCTATTATTGTTTCTTGTGCTTTAAACACAACTAAAATGTTTGCACAGTAACACTTTTAAAACGTATAAAATAAACTTTCACTCTATTATAGTATAACTTTGCAATTACTCCACAAATCACACACGTTCTGAACTGTGGTGCCTGGTCAACTATGATCCATACTTGACATTGTACATTCTGCAATGTGACCATTGTGGTTGTGCACATAGCGATGTTGATGCTGAATCGACATATTGTGCAACCCTAATTTAATTACCGAAACATTTTAGATGCACAGAATCGCATGAAAAATGAATGAATGACAGCAGTAACAGTCGCTCAACTGCTCCAAAAACCTTTCACACTGACCTCTGGCCACCAGGGCATCCTTATTGTCAAGCCCTGGGGTTCTGTACGCATTTAACCTTTATACACACAGAAATTTTAGCCTGTTTTCTTTGGCTGCGATGGCGGGACTTGCTGGAGGGCTCAGTACTAATGAATGCTTTTTATTGAGGGTTTTGTTCAGGTTCAGCAGTGCTATGAGCACATGCAAAAGTTCAGACCGAGAGAGTGAGACTCTGGAAATGCCCCTCTTTATAGCCGTGTGGTTCTGTGCAGATGCCAAACAATTCTCAGACCTGACATAATGCACTGCAGAAATGCAGACAGCATGGCTTTGGTAGACCTTTCCATAATAAAATGTCAAAAATAACTACCCATGCAAAGCAGAGGGAAGCCATCCAATAGTCAAACTAAATCAGAACAACATGCAAATACTAGCATACATATTAAATTAACCATAATATTAGGGCACATAACCAGTTTCAAGGTTTACCGTGGTTTGGAAAAGTCAAGGTTTTTAAAACTGCAAAAATTTTCTGTTATACCATTCTGAGGGTATATGTAAGGGTTTTCATGTGTTCCTAATGTGTTGTAAAGAAATCTGTGTTATTGAAACAAATGAAGACAGCATATATAAATGATTTATTTGAATTATGTAGCCTGACATGTTTACTGTGTTTTTTACCCAGACATTTAAAAATAACTTTTTTAAAGCAGTATTCACAATACTGTGATTCTGTGATAATTTTGTCCAAGGTTATAATTCTGTCAAAAACTTATACCGACCCATGCGTAGCAGCAACAATTAATAATTGATCAAATCGATAATTATCAATAATGAAATTAGTTTATCAACAAATGATTTTATCGATTTGTTGGACTGCTCACTTTACTTTGGTGTGATTACATAATACACAGCAACTCGCAAAATGAAAGGTATAGAACCAGCTGCAGGAAAAAGCATGAACCCTAAGTCCTCCAAGACATGGGAGCACTTAACATTAAACTGCTCTAAAGGCTGATTTATACTTCTGCAACAAGTGCACACGTATGATCCCGCACAGCCTTTGTGTGGACACAGATCCCTCTCCATAGTAGAGGCAAACTTCTGAAAAAAGCGGAACTACATGTCGCAACCATAGCTTAAGCTCTGTGATTGGTTGGCTTGGTAGCAGTGCTAAGTGTGAGCGGTGCTGAGAGCCGTGAGCCTGATGGAGCGAGTGTTTAAAAGTGTCGAGTCCCGTGAAGGAGCTCCACATGGAAACTATTGTTTTGCGTTTACCTTACGATTAAAGTTGTTGCACATCTGCCGGTTCCCACCTCTGAATAAATAAGTTTTAGCTACTAGTACATCAAGGTAGCATTCAGAAAAAACAAAACAACAGTGAAAAAAACTTGACACAGAGGGATATAAAAATCTCACTGCCATCTAGCATTTCGGAGGTCATTGTAGAGCAACACAAACAGCATGCAGAAGTATAAATGCACAGCTACACGCAAGGTAGGCACTGTGGATTGCAGATGTAAAAACCAGCCTTAAGAAGACGTTAACCTGAACACTATACAAGACCATATTTTATGCCACATTAGAATCACAGTCATGCAGGAGCACATAAAAAAACATGTTGGAGTTACGGATGGTAAAACATATTTTAAGTGATTTAGTTTGAACTGTTTGCTAATTTTGTGACAGTCGTGCTAGATCTGTTCGGCTGCCACTTGCATGTATCATATTGCTCAATCACCTCACAAGCTATATTGAATAATTAAATGACACCATTTGAGAT